>NC_142014.1:81865898-81903398 GCF_049901735.1 Notechis scutatus | reverse complement strand
ACATCTCCTTTGGTTGCCCTGCACAGGAGAAGGGAGCTGGAAAGTAGGCTAGTGAGGTGGACAGGGAATGAGGATTTTGCAGTAAATCCTTCCCCTGCCACGCCCACCAAGCCATGCCCATAGAACTGGTAGTAAAAAAAAATTGAATTCCACTACTGTTTGGCATGCACTTTCTCAACAGCCCCCACTTAAGGTGGAGAAGTGATGTGTCAACCGAGATGTTCTAAAATGAAAGAGAAAGAATATTTACCTTTCCCTTGTAAAACATTCCGATCCAAACGGGCCCGATGTCCTTAATTTTGGACGAGTTAAGGTAGATGGCCATGTATTTGGTTTCCTCTTCGTCAAGAATGGAGGCCAGATGGCCACGCACACCACGGGTCCGGCAGTCTCTCTATGGGGAATCAGGAGGGGACAGATTACACAGATCACTCCCAACAAGGGGGCTCCTACCTCGCCTGGATCTTCTTGTGAGTAAAGGAAAGAGCAGAAGAAGTGCAAGATCTATTACAAAGACAGAAGCCAGGAAAAGCACCAGGGCCAGGCAAGAGAACTCCTTCTTGCTTAAAAGTCTGTGCTGACCAATTGGCCCCCATCTTCACCCGAATCTTCAAGAGGTCACTAGAGATGTGCTATGTTCCTTCCTGCTTCAAACGTTCTACCATCATCCCAGTGCCAAAGAAGCCCTCCATCAAGGAACTGAATGACTACAGACCAGTTGCTCTAACATCTGTAGTTATGAAAATCTTTGAAAGGCTTGTGCTGTCCCACGTGAAAACCATCATGGATCCGCTGTTAGATCCCATGCAGTTTGCATACCGAGCAAATAGATCGACAGATGATGCTGTTAATATGGCTCTGCATTACATCCTACAACACCTTGAATCTCCAAATACCTACACAAGGGTCCTCTTTGTAGACTTCAGTTCAGCATTCAATACCATCATTCCAGACACTCTTCTAATTAAATTAAACCAACTAGCGGTACCTGAACACACTTGTAAGTGGATCGTAAGCTTCCTAACAGACAGGAAGCAACAGGTGAAGCTAGGCGGAATCACATCCGATACCTGTACAATCAGCTGTGTGCTTTCTCCACTCATCTTCTCCCTATATACCAATGACTGCATCTCAAACAATCCATCTGTTAAAATACTGAAGTTTGCTGATGACACAACAGTGATTGGTCTCATTCAAGACAACGATGAATCTGTATACAGACAGGAGGTTATCCTGTAATCTATCCTGTAATCTGCAACTCTTACACTGCAAAAACATATGGACTAGACAACTCGATCAGGGCAAAGCAATAGACGCAATCTACATAGACTTCTGTAAAGCCTTTGATTCAGTGGTACACGACAAACTACTCCTAAAACTAAAATCTTATGGTATCTCTGGACAACTGCATAACTGGATAGAAGCATTCCTGTCAAACAGATAACAAATGGTCTAAATTGGGAGTGTCCTATCAAATTCTGTACCTGTCAATAGTGGTGTCCCCCAAGGCAGTGTTCTAGGACCAACTCTCTTCATACTCTACATAAATGACCTCTGTGACCATATTAAGAGCAACTGCATTCTTTTCGCTGATGATGTAAAGCTGTTCAATGCCACAGACAATACTGCTACCCTACAAAAAGATCTTGACTATGTATCAGAGTGGTCAAACAAATGGCAACTTCAAATCTCCACAAATAAATGCTCTGTCTTACCTATTGGCAAAAAAAATCAGAAAATAAAATACAAGCTGAATAGTCAAGATCTTGTTGATGATCGGGAATTTCCGGTTTGTCGGCTTTGCGAGCTGTAGGGATTTGCGAAGCTGCGCGATCCCTGCCGCGCTAGCCGTTTTTGGGGCTCCGACCGAAGGGTGCGAGCAAGGCTGCCTGCAGGGGCAGCTGAAGGTAGGGGATCCGGGAAAGGGTTTGGGGGTGCTGCAGACCCCCTCCCTAGCCGGCAGAACCTCCTTTTACCAAGACGGTGCAGCGGCGGTCCGTAATGGCCGCCACAAAGAAGCCGGCAGCTGGGCAAATATGCGCTGGAGGAAGAGGAGAAAGTTTTTAAAAAGTGAAAGTCTTCCTGGTTGACCCAGGACTCTAAGATATATTTAATTTAATTTCTGAAAATGATGGCTTTTTGGATGATTCTTTCCACAAGAGGAAATAAGCGGCAATTCTGAGGTGCTGAAAGGAAAGTTTACTCTCCCCCCCGAGGGAATTAATAAATGGATATTGAGAAACCTGGTTTTTTTTTTCAGGTAAAACTAGCTTTTTGGGATAAGTCGGAAGGGAGAGGACAAAAAATATATTTATCTGGTTGGATTTTGTTGGAGGAGATGCCTTAAGGATTTGAAAACAGAAATAAAATCTTAATAAGGCTTCAAAACACAGATTTGAACTTTCTTTTTCCTTTGTCTGATACTACCCTGGAAGAGAAAGGGGGAATTTTGGCTTGGCTTGGATTGATTGAGGATTGTGGACTTTGGGGTTGTCTTGTTTTTCTTTTGGAATATTTTGGTTGGTGTGAGAAGAAAGAGGGAAAAAGAAAAGAAAAGATCTATAATGGCTTTTTCTTTGGAGGAACTGAGGGATGAATATGAGCAAACAAAAGCAGCCTGTAAAGATGGTATGGAAAAAGCTTTTCTTTTTTTAAAAATGGCGTTGGTTAACTATGAACAGACAATACAGATGGAAGCTGAAGAACAACAAGAAGAAGATGAAGACGCCATCTTCAATGAATCCCAAAATTCATCTAAGAAAGAAGGAAGGAAGAAAGCGAGGAAAATGAAGGACTTAAGATCTAAAAAAAACATTTAAGAAAGAGAAAAATATGAGGCAAAATAAATACAATGATAGCAAACAAGAGAAAAAGGGAATACAACAGAGAAGGGATGCCGGCAAGACAGAGGTTAGAAGAAGGGGGTAGGAAGATTTGGTGGGGGAAGAAAGAAAGGGGAAAGGCGGAGAAAAGCCACAAAGTTTTAAAATTAGATGGGAAAAGAGGAATCCTTTTTAGGGATAATGGGTAAAGCATAAATTTTTTAAAAAAAGATTCTGCAAGGTACACAAGATGGTACTGTAACATCAGTATTAGAAATAGAAAATTAGAATGGCTTAAGAGTTAATAAGAAATTAAAATGTTGAAATGTTTAATAATGATTGATTTTTAAAATGTAATAAAATATTGAAGGGAAAGGCAATGAGAATGCTATAAGATTTATTATTTAGATTTATTATTTAACTACGTATTTAGGAGGATATTAGGTATTTAAACATTTTTGATTTTTTACTCTGTTTTTATTGTTACTAAAAGTAAAAATTAGTAGATAGAATGTACCAAGCAGAATCAAATTGGGTATTAGGTGTTATTTTAAATGTTAATTTAATTAATTTAGGGAGAGGATAGAAAGGCATCATACTCTGATTAGAGATTTCAGGAGAAATTCTTTTTTTTTTTTCATTATAAGGAATGAGATAGAGGGATAATAAAGGATGGGCAAAAGATACAAATATAATGATTTAAATTAAGATGGATTGAATAAGAGAGAATTATGAAGAGTGAAATGTATGGAGAAGTTTATATGGAAGATACAGAATGGTAAATAAAATAAGTAATGATCTGTAAGATGAGCATGAATATAATTAAAGCCCATATAAAGAGAGGTACCTGGGGCCAAATTACTTTACTAAAAGATTTTTTATATGTATGTTTGTGTTTGTTTATGTCTTTGAGAGTATTGGTGAAACCTTGTAGAAACATAGAAAGAGAGTGATGATAATCAAGTCAGAAAGAAATAGATGAAATAATATAGAAATGTATTGTATAAGATAAGATTTTATCTGACTTGTTAAATCTATAATGGAAAAAGGTTCAAATATGTAATGGTTGATGATGATTTGTTTGTTTTTTGAAATTAATAAAACTTGCTTAAAAAAAAAAAAAGATCTTGTTGATGATCCAAACTCTGTCAAGGATCTTGGAGTACTCATCTCAAATGATCTAAGTGCTAGAGTCCACTGTAACTACATAGCCAAAAAGGCATTAAGAGTTGTTAACCTAATATTACGTAGCTTTTTCTCTGGTAATATCACGCTACTAACTAGAGCATACAAAAAATTTGCTAGACCAATACTCAAATACAGCTCATCAGTCTGGAACCCACATTACGTATCTGATATTAGCACAATTGAGAAAGCCCAGAAATATTTCACAAGAAGAGTTCTCCACTCCTCTACTCGTTGTAGAATACCTTTTGCCACCAGACTTGAAATTCTAGACCTAGAAAACTTTGAATTACGCCGTCTTCGGTCTGATCAAAGTATGGTATAGAAAACCATACATTGCAATGACTTACCTGTCAATGAATACTTCAGCTTCAACCATAACAACACAAGAGCACACAATAGATGCAAACACAAGGTTAACTGCACCAAACTTGATTGCAGGAAATACGACTTCAGCAACAGAGTGGTCAATGTCTGGAATACTCTACCTGACTCTGTGGTTTCTTCCCCAACCCCCCAAAACTTTAACCTTAGACTGTCTACTATTGACCTTACCCCTTTCCTAAGAGGTCTGTAAGGGGCGTGCATAAGCGCACCAACGTGCCTACTATCCCTGTCCTATTGTTTCTTTTTTATTTTTCTTATATGTACCCATTTCATGTATTCATAACTATGTATATACTTATACCTATTATCTTGTAAGTGATTGACAAATCAAATAAATCAAATCAAATCAAACTTGCCTCGTGATGTAACCAGAACAATCAGGAACTGAACACACTCAAAATCACAAAAATGGTGGTAGACTTTAGAAGAAACCCTCCCATACTACCACCTCTTACAATATTGACAACACAGTATTAACAGTAGAGACCTTCAAATTTCTAGGTTCTACTATACCACATGACCTAAAATGGACACCTAACATCAAAAACGTCATCAAAAAAGCACAACAAAGAATGTTCTTTCTGCGCCAACTCAGATAGCTCAAACTGCCCAAGGAGCTGCTGATCCAGTTCTACAGAGGAATTGAGTTTGTCATCTGCACCTCTGTAGCTGTCTGGTTTGGTTCTGCAACCAACAGGACAGACACAGACTCCAGAGGATAATTAGGACTGCAGAAACAACAATTACTACCCACCTGCCTTCAATTGAGGACCTGTATACTGCATGAGTCAAAAAGAGGGCTGTGAAAATATCTACAGACCCCTCACATCCCGGACATAAACTGTTTCAACTCCTTCCCTCAAAAGGACGCTATAGAGCACTGCACACCAGAACAACTAGACACGAGGAGAGTTTTTTCCCCCAAACACCATCACTCTGCTAAACAAATTATTCCCTCAATACTGTTCAACTATTATAAAGTCTGCACTACTATTACTGTTAATCTTCTCATCACTCCTTATCACCCATCCCCTCCCACTTGTGATTGTAGGAGTGTAACTTTGTCGCTTGTATCCGTACGATTTATATTGACTGTTTCCTAGTATGATTTGATTGTTGATTGTACCCTATGACTATCATTAAGTGTTGAACGTTATGATTCTTGATTCTTAACGAATGTACCTTTTCTCTATGTATACTGAGAGTATTTACACCAAGACAAATTCCTTGTGTGTCCAATCACACTTGGCCAATAAAGTATTCTATTCTATAAGAGCACTACTGAATCCATTCCTCCTCCTCCTTTACTTCTCCTTCACTCCATGAAGCCCTTTCTCCCAGCACTGATGATGTTCCCTAGTTGGATCATGAAATGTCTACAAGAAAATGACAATGCTTAGAGAGCACCACGGACCCCACAGCTGACTTCCTCCTCCTCCTCCACTTCACCAGCCCCTTTCTCCTAGTACTGATGATGTTCCCTAGTTGGGTTATGAAATGTCTGCAAGAAAACGACAAATCTCAGACAGCACCAAGGATTCCACAGCCACTTTCCTCCTCCCCCTCCTCCCCTCTTCTTTTTCTTCTTCCTGCTCCTTCTCCTCTTCCTCCCCTCCTCCTCCTCTTCTTCTTCCTCCTTCTCCTCCTCTTCCTCCTCTTCTTCTTCTCCTTCCTCCTCCTCCTCCTCTCCTCCTCCTCCTGCCTTTCTCCTTCACTCCACCAACCCTCTCTCTTCTGATGATGTTCCCTCGTTGGGTCATGAAATCATCTGCAGGGAAACCACCCAGCTCAGAGACCACCAAGGACCCCACAGTTCACCCCTCTCTTCGATCAATTTAAATGGGTAGTTTCCAGGTTGGCTCCTTGGCACAGGAGGTTTGCAGTCCATACCTAGGAGAATGAACCTGAAGGGGCCCACCTTACCTCTGCCTCTCTCCACGTCCGCTTCTCGTAGAAGATCCCATAGCAAATGTCCAGGTAGGTCATCCATCCCTGTGGACACGTTGCCATTTCATCCTCACCTATCGCAAAAGAGAACCTGGGTTTGAGGCACTGCAACACCCAGCATCCAAATATGGACAGTCTTTGACTTGTAACCACACAGGGTCCCTCTGAGGGAAAAGGGTGGTTCAGAAATGTGAAGAAAAAAAAATGAATGAATTACAGAATAACAGAGTTGGAAGGGACCTCAGAGGTCATCTATTCCAATCCCTGATCAAGAGGAGACCCTGTCCCATTTCAGACAAATGGTTGTCCAGCCTCTTCTTTAAAAATCTCCAAGGTTGGAGCACTCACAACTTCTGCTTCTCCAAGGCACCCAAAGGCAGGATAAGAAGCAATGGATGGAAACTCATCAAGGAGAGAAGCTACCATGTTTCCCCCAAAATAAAACCCTGTCTTATATTTTTTTTCCCACCAAAAAAGGCACCAGGTCTTATTTTCGGGGATGTCATCCACTGACTAACCTCACTTGGGTGCGTCATCCCCGGCCTCCTTTTCGCTGTCTGAGGCCTTCAGGAACTCCTTCTTCTGCGGCCGGCAAGGCTTTCCTGAAGGCCTCTGCAGCCAATAACAGAGCTCAGGATCGATCCAGAACTTTGTTCTCAGCTCCAGAGGCCTTCAGGAAAGCCTTGCCAGCCTTGCCAGCTGCAGAAGAAATGGGCCGGCAAGGCAGGTGTCGGGGTGTGTGAGGCCTGGCTACAACTGTCCAAAGGCACCCCACCCTAGCTTAATTTTTACTTGTCCACTCTGGAGTGGGTGGGATCTTAATTAGGGCTTATTTTGGGGGGGTAGGGCTTATATTGGGCACATGTGTAAAAATCAACCTAGGACTTACTTTCAGGCTAGATCATATCTTTGGGGAAACAAGATACCTGAGAACTAAGGAAACATTTCCTGACAGGGAAGACAATTAACCAATGGAACACCAGAAGTTGCGGGTGCTCCAAGAGAAGAAAATTTTAAGAAGAGACTGGACAACCTTTTGTCTGAAGTGGGAGACGGTTTCTTGCCTGAGCAGGGGGTTGGACTAGAAGACCTCCAAGGTCCCTTGTTTTTTTTTTTTTGTGGGGGGGGGTGGTTTTTTTTTTTTTTTTTTTTTTTTTTTTTTTTGTGTTGGGTGTGGGTTTTTTTTGGGGGGGGGGGTTTTTTTTTTTTTTGTTGGGGGGGGGGGGGGGGGAGAGTTTTTTTTTATTTTATGGGGGGGGGGGGGGGGGGGGGGGGTTGAAAAAAAAATTTTAAAAAGAAGGGGTGTTTTTTTTTTATTTTGTTTTTTAATAACTCTGCTACTCTCAATCTCAGTCTTCCTTTATTGATTAGCCCTTGGGCCATATCAAAGTTCAGAGTCCCGGAAACAAATGATTACTAACATTTGACAAAAGCCATTTAAAATGGAATTGGAATAAAATACGATTTACAATGAAATTGGAACAAAATACAGCCTAAAATGACATTGGAATGAAGTACAATCATTTAAGATATAGATAAAATATGATAAAATTATATTTCGGTGTCACCTCCTGCAATCTACCCCAATCTCTAGTGCCACATATGCCAATCTCAACCGAACCATTTTTGCTTAAGTACTGTGCTGTATTAAATGTTATTTTCAGATTCTGGCCACACATAAGGTAAGTTATTTTGATATGGGGGTCCCAAGGGGTCATTCATTTGGTATATAACTCTGTTACTCTGTTATTCTATTATCAGCTCTTCCTGGCAACTTTGCACCCAGAACCTGCATTCCTCAACTTACCATGTTTCTCATATAATAAGGCCGGGTCTTATTTTTTTTTGAGCCCCGAAAAAATGGCTAGGCCATCTTTTCGGGGGTGACTTAATCCCCCCCCCTGCATCTTCGGGCAGGCGGGCGGTGACGGCTTGGATGTTGACCTTGGCGTTGGTGGGGCACTTCGTATCAGGGTCAATGCAGGCAGCACCACATCCGGGTGTGCAACAAAAGTACTTCCTAACGGCAAGCCCCCCCACCATTCCCCCCATTTCGCATGTTTTAATATAGGCCTTAATTTGGGGGGAGGGGCTTAATTTCATTTCATGCCTATAAAACATGCTGGGACTTCCTATTGGGGGAGGCCGTATTGTTGGAGAAACAGGGTAGTTAAAGACCCAGTGTCTACCATGTGCTATGTTTCAGGTAAGATTCACCAGGGATTGGCTTCTGTACACTTTGTGCACATGATGATGGTTTAGCCTGTTGTGCAAAACTGGCTTGTGACTTCGCAGCTTCCTTTGGACAGCACCGAAGCTGCTAGCAGCAACTCACGTGTGTGCGATGGAGGGTTGGGCAGCAAAAGGCCAATGCAGCCAAGAAGGACCTTCCACATCTGGATGGAGAAATAGCAAAAAGAAATTAAACAATGGAGAAGTTGAAGGACGCCATTATCACGGCCTACATTCCCCTCCTCAGACAAACAGACAGAAAGGCCCAAGGAATCTCGTGCCCAAAACAAACTTTCCCTGAGTGTATAGATAGTCCTTGACTTACGATGAGAATTAGGGCCAGAATTTCCGTTGCCAAGCAAAGGATAAGCAAGTCGTGCCCAATTTTGCAAGCTGTTTTGTCAAGGTGTGAAACAAATCTCTGTAGTTGTAAAAGGGAATTACATGGTCATTAAGCAAAGCTGGCTGTCAGAGCTCCAGCATGCATCCCCATTCAAATCACAAGTCTCTAGCCGCATCTCTCAAAGTAAAAAAAAAGTTGATTTATTAGGAGTTGACATGTCGGCGTTAGCTGGGTGCAGCCGACACTAAGATACATTATTCATTTCCCCCTTGACTTCCACCACCACCCCCTGGATGTATATTCTCCAATGGGACACATCCATAGCCAAGAGTCATCAATCATGTTCTCCAGTAATAATCTTGTGCACCGACAGCTTTGGGCTGCCAGGGTGATTATCTGAGGCATTTAAGGAATGCACTGCTTTCCCCCACTCCCTTTCTAAGTTTTAGTTGACACCAGCTTTCCCCCATGGACTTTTGCTTGTTGAAAGCTGGCTGGGAAGGTTTATAATTTTAATTCAATTTAATTTTATATATATAAAGTTTTTCTCTTTACATATAATATGTGCTTAATGAACAGCGTACTGTCTTGGTCAATTCATTTACATAGTGTTGGAAAAAATCTCCACGGCTCGTTCCCAGCTGGGACACACCACAGACACTGAGAAGAAATGGATGCAGAAGCCAACTGCCAGAAAGTGGAATTCTTTTAATGTAGGAAGGCAAAAAGCAAAAAGTGACACAGCTGTTCCTGGCTTGCAAGCAGATTGGGGTGTGTGACTCTGAGCCTTTTATGCTTAATTCCCCTTTGAAGCTCCTGCAGCTTGATGGGTTTTGTTGTGTTTCTGATTGCTCTGGGTTTTTGTTTCCCTGCTTTAAAGGGTTAATCCTATCCAGGCTTTTGTGTTTTCTTGTCCTAAGGTTTAATCCTCTTAGGGGGCAGGAAGAGGGAGCTTTGGTTTACCTTGGAGGGTTTATTTTTAGCCTGATTTCCCCTTAACTTAATGGCTCAACTTAAGTGTTTCTGTTGTCAGCTCTGTTACTTTGGTAACAGCTCTTAGCAGGGCTGCTCTGAGTTTTTCCTTTCAGCTGATACTTCTTGGTTTTCTTAAAGAGGGAAGGGCTGGCTTGAGTCTCTTGGCACTGTTTTCTGAGGTTTCTGGCACTGTCCTTTTGGGGTGTACTTCCCACAATAGTAATACTTCTTAAGTTCCTAATTTCTACCTCTTTTATCCAGAGACCCAAGTTCAAAAATATCCTGTGTCTTCTTTTTCTTTTATCTTCAGTGTTACTCTGTCCATGTCTGCACAGTCCAATATTTTTTAATTATATCTTCTCCCGTAGGTGTTTTCCTCATTTTTCCAATGTTGTGCAAATACAATTCTTGCTGCTGTTAAAACACGCAATATGAAATGTACATTCCCTTTATCATACTTTTGTGGCCTTATGCCTAACAAAAATAGTTCTGGCTTAAAATCTATATTTTAAGTGGTCTTAAGTCACTTTTTCAGTGTCGTCGTAAGTTTGAAAACATTTATTTTGATTAAAATAAAATAAAATCATCACAATAACATCTGCCTGTCCCAGGTAGGGCAGATGGGATTATTAGAGCCAAGAAAAATATGCCTAGGATTTGAGCATATTTAACCGTTAAACCTTTGTCAGCTTCCTACATGGTAACACTGATTTCCATTTTTTTAGTAATTTGTTTATGAAACAGTGAGAGGATGGGCTTGTTTTAAACCAGAAAGAATGATAAACATTAAAGGTAGGCGGCTCCTCATTGCTGGATCTGTCCAAGCAGAAAATAGACAACAGCCACCAGGGAAACTTTCCTGTGGATGAGTGCAGTGAATTGGTTGTAATGCCTCAAACAGTCCAATTCAAACAGAGGATTCTAACCAAACATAGGGTTGGTTCGGGGCCTCTCTTTTCTGGATGTGGTCCTGCAAATAATGCATAAGATATACCGAGAACAGCAGAACACAAGTCCAAAGTTGGAGCTTGAGGCTTGAAATTTACATTTTTCAGGCTTGTCCCAAAGCCGTTTTGCTAGTGGATTCTATCGTTTCGGCTTTATTGACCACGAATTCTGCAATGAACAGCAGATATGCCAACCCAGATTTTTTTCCAGGAGCAAAACCAATTTGCATGGGTTGTCATTAATTTCCATTAATTTCACTTGTATTTAATTGAATACAGTTAATATCATTTTTCCTTCCTTTTCAACTTTCAGTTTCCAAACGTTAGGGGTGCTGAAAAGTTTGTGACCTGCCTTTGAGGATTGTAAAAGATATTTGGGTTACTTTAATATAATTTAGAGGGGGGGACGTGGTGGCTCAGTGGCTAAGATGCTGAGCTTGTCGATCAGAAAGGTCAGCAAGTTCGGTGGTTCGAATCCCTAGCACTGTGTCAAGGAATGAGCTCCCGTTCCTTGTCCCAGCTTCTGCCAACCTAGCAGTTCGAATGCATGTAAAAAATGCAAGTAGAAAAATAGGGACTCCTTTGGTCGGAAGGGAACAGCGTTCCATGCGCCTTTGACATTTAGTCCTGCCGGCCACATGACCACGGAGACGTCTTCGGACAGCGCTGGCTCTTCAGCTTTGCAACAGAGATGAGCACCACCCACTAGATCCAAAAATGACTAGCACATAGTTGTGTGTGGGGGGGGGAACCTTTACCTTTACTATAATTTAGATGTGCTTGGTAAGCAACTTCATAAATATCATAACTTTTTAATATTTGCTTTGTTTTATTATCCCAGGTCCTTGAAAAGGAAATCGATAGGCAGACAGAAATGCCAAATCCAGTCTGAACGGCTGGACGACTCTGTGATGAACCAATGATGATAATAATAATAGGAATAATAATAGGAATAATAACAATAACAATAACAATAACAATAATAATAATAATAATAGAAATTTTGAACTTCTTAGATCTGAATATTCTCGTTTTGCCCAAAAATAAATACAAAAATACCACCCTCCTCGCAAACGCCTATATACTCAGATAACTATCATAACAATTCTTAGATCTTTGGTTAGAACTTGAACTGTTAAATTTTTACCGGTCCCAGACTATGAATAGAATTGAAGATTTAAGTCTCTTTTCATAGTCCAGTTTATTTATTTTGTAAATGTATAGATAAACCCACCCATCTCCTATACGTGACTCTGGGCTGCTCCCAGTGAAAAGAGAATTATTTTAAAAAAGTACAAAGCAAGCAGAGTTCCAAAGAAGAAAAAACAGATTAAAAATAGCAGCTGGGAAAATTCATCAACACTTCAAACAAGCCAAGTGGTGGGACCTCACACATTCTCAGCCCTCCCACCCCAATTTCGACAGCCAAGCCAGGTTCTCAATGCCTCAAGAGGCACTAAAAACTGGTTTTCGTACTGGAGTAGCATTGAAAGCTGGATCAGGCGCCATTGGCACACCCTTTGAGAAGTAGTGCAAGGGAGAATCGCGATGGAGGGTGCGCATTGTGAGCGTGTGGGAATGCACGGTGTGCTAACCTAGGAAAACCAGAAGGCCACAAATTCAAGGATCGCACAAGCGTGACTCATTGGAGCACACAGCATACACCACTTACAAACATTTGTTCAAAGTTACAACGGCATTCTAAAAAGTAACTTGCAACCAGACCTCACACTTACAATGATTGCGGAGTCCCCAAAGTTACATGGTCGCTATATGGGACCTCCCCAGCTGGCTTCCAACCAGCAGAGTCAATGGGGGAGGAAGGAACTGGATTCGCTTAATGGCTGCATGATTCGCTTAAGGAATGCAGGGATTCGCTTAATGAATGCAGGGATTCCCTTAACGAATGCAGCGATTCACTTAAGGAATGCAGCGATTCCTTTAACCGTGACCCAAAAACAGGCGTAACATCAGGCACGATGCACCACAGAAATGCAGCTCACGGTTGTCATAAATGGAGGACTACCTGGATTCCAGATTTTTGCAAGATTTCGCCCTTAAAAGGGTGGGTTTTTCGGCCATGAAATCTGGAAGGCAAGCGGGTTAAAGGGAGAAATTGCTCACCTGTCTCTTTTCTGATGTTTTTCTTTATTTTTCTTTTTTTCTTTCCTCCTAAAATGCTGCTGTTTGGGGGAGCATTTATACCCCCAATCAATAGGAAGCGTCCTGAACCATGAAGAGGAGAGATTTGAGATTTTATTGGCAGCATCAGGAAATCTCTTTCCCATTAGAACGAGGCACTCAAGCAAAGGAGGGAAAGGCAGGAGGGGCTGAAGGACCATTGGAGCTCAGAGAAACTCCAAGAGATTTTTTTTTTAAAAAAAAAAATTAAAACCAAGCACAGGTAGCCCTCCACTTACGACCAGAATTTTTGCTGATAAGCAAGGCAGTGGTTAAGTGACTCTCATCCAGTTTTAGGATCTTTCTGCCGTGTTAAATGTTGGGTTCGATTGTGGTCGTAAGTCGAAAACTACCTGTTAGTAATAAAATTCTGTGTTTCATTGCAACTTCAGACTGCGCAGCCTCCCTGTGGACATTTTTATTGCATTTTATTTTATTTTTTTTGCCAGCTGCTTTCCTCCATAATACTGGCTATGAAGTTCCAAAAATATACCAGCACCAATCATAACAATAATACCAACCTGTTCCCATGTTCCTGAGATTCCAGGAACGAAAACAAGCTGATTGAGAGATGGTTAACCTTGATATGAGGCCCCTGGGATGGGGAGAAATTTCCGGGTGGCTTTTGATGGAGAGGATTAGAGATGATTTAGCACCTCTTTGTAAAGCCTTAGTAAATCCAGACCCAGAATGCTGCAATCTAGTTTTGGTCGCCACGTTGCAAAAAAATAAAATAAAATGTTCAGTCTTTGGAAAAAGTTCAGAGAAGAGCAAGAAAGATGATTAAAGTCCTGAAGATTAAAACTGTTGCAGAATTTGGGTTTGGCCAGTCTAGAGAAAAGAAGGACCGGGGACAACTTGAGTATTTAGTGTCTAGTATTTGAGGGGCTGCCACAAAGAGGACGGGGTTCATTTATTTTCCAAGGCACCAAAAGGGCAGGACAAGAAGCAGTGGATGGAAACTAATCAAGAGAATAGAAAAGAGAATAGAATAGAATAGAATAGAATAGAATAGAATAGAATAGAATAGAATAGAATAGAATAGAATAAGGAAAGTATAAGGATAGAATAGAAAATAGAAAGAAAGAATAGAATAGAACAGGATAGGATAGGATAGGGTAGGATAGGGTAAAGTAGAATAGAATAGAATAGAATAGAATAGAATAGAATAGAATAGAATAGAATAGAATAGAATAGAATAGAATAGAATAGAATAGAATAGAATAAGGAAAGTATAAGGATAGAATAGAAAATAGAAAGAATAGAATAGAATAGAATAGAATAGAATAGAATAGAATAGAATAGAATAGAATAGAATAGAATGGAATGGAATGGAATGGAATGGAATGGAATGGAATGGAATGGAATGGAATAGAATAAGGAAAGTATAAGGATAGAATAGAAAATAGAAAGAATAGAATAGAATAGAACAGGATAGGGTAGGGTAGGGTAAGGTAGGGTAAAGTAGAATAGAATAGAATAGAATAGAATAGAATAGAATAGAATAGAATAGAATAGAATAGAATAGAATATATGGAATAGAATAGAATAGAATAGAATAGAATAGAATAGAACAGAATAGAATAGAATAGAATAGAATTCTTTATTGGCCAAGTGTGATTGGACACACAAGGAATTTGTCTTGGTGTGGATGCTCTCAGTGTACATAAAAGAAAAGATACATTTTCCAAGAGTCAAGAATCATCAGGTACAACACTTAATGATAGTCATAGGGTACAATAAGCAATCAAATCATACTAGGAAATAGTCAATATAAGTCAATATAAAATAGTCAATATAATATAATTATATATATTATATATATAATATATAAGGAGACAAGCGACAAAGTTACAGTCATACAGTCACAAGTGGGAGGGGATCGGTGATAAGGAGTGAAGAGAAGATTAATAGTGATAGTAGTGCAGACTTTGTAAATAGTTGGACAGTGTGGAGGGAATTATTTCTTTAGCAGAGGGATGGCGTTTGGGGAAAAAACTGTCCTTGTGTCTAGTTGTTCTGGTGTGCAGTGCTCTATAGCGTCGTTTTGAGGGTAGGGTTCATGTCCGGGATGTGAGGGGTCTGTAGGTATTTTCACAGCCCTCTTTTGGACTCATGAAGGATACAGGTCCTCCATGGAAAAGCAGGTTGGTAGCCATTGTTTTTTCTGCAGTCCTAATTCCTCTCTGGAGTCTGTGTCTGTCCTGTTGGGTTGCAGAACCGAACCAGACAGTGATAGAGGGGCTTAGATGTTCAGAAGCAACCTGGCCCTAAGGACAAACTTCCTAAGAGTGAGAACTATTAACCAGTGGAACTACTTGCCACCAGAAGTTGTGGGGGCTCCATCCCTGGAGGGTATTCAGAAGAATCTGGACAGTCACTTGTCTCAAATTGTATAGGGTCTCTTGCTGAAGCAGGGGGTTGGACTAGAAGACCTCCAAGGTCCCTTCCAGCTCTATTCTGATTCTAGAACTCCGTGCCAGCTGGAGGCCACTCAGCTCCGTTGCAGAGATGGCCGTTGTGTTTCCTTAAGGCGTTGTGGAGTTTTGCCTCTCTGGGGCCTCTGAATAGACCTCACAGGCACATAACATTCGTCTTGGAGACAAACATCATAGCTGGACCTTTTAGCCCCAGTGAAATCCTAAACTTCCCCCCACCCCGTCTCAGAGTTGGTCACTGGGGGGGGGGGAGGTCTTCCGTTAAAATCCTCCAGGAATCTCCACTTCCTTTGGTCAAAAAAAAAAAAATGGCAAGGAAATTAGATTAGGTTGAGACAGTCCAGCTGGCCCCCTTCATGCTTCACCAGGCTCCATCCAGCTAAAGAGGCATCTCAAATTCTGGAGGCGGAATGAGAAGACCTGGAGATCCTTCAGCCCTGCCTCCAACCAGGCCAGGAGAAGAACGGGGTGGGAATGCAGCTCTTGAGACACCCCGGTGCCAAGAACCACACACCCCCCACCGGAAACACCTCCAGGACCCCATAAAATGGCATTCACACAGCAACGTTTCCCAGAAGAGGCTGGACTGCCATCTGTCGGAAACGGTGCACGTTCTCCTGCTTGAGTGTGTGTGGGGGGGGGGGGGTTGGACTAGGTCCCCTCCAACTCTCTTATTCTGCGATTCTATTCGGCTATTCTGAATGTGCCTATATTCTCCACCACAACAACCCCGTGAGGTAGATTCGGCTCAGTGAGAGAGGGACTGGCCCAAAGTCACCCAGCCAGCTTTCAGGCCTAAGGCGGGATTGGAACTCCCCATCTCCTGGTGATTGGCCCAAAGTCACCCAGCCTGCTTTCAGGCCTAAGGCGGGACTAGAACTCCCCGTCTCCTGGTGATTGGCCCAAAGTCACCCAGCCAGCTTTCATGCCTAAGGCGGGATTGGAACTCCCCGTCTCCTGGTGATTGGCCCAAAGTCACCCAGCCAGCTTTCATGCCTAAGACAGGACTAGAACTCCTTGTCTCCTGGTGATTGGCCCAAAGTCACCCAGCCTGCTTTCATGCCTAAGGCGGGACTAGAACTCCTTGTCTCCTGGTGATTGGCCCAAAGTCACCCAGCCAGCTTTCATGCCTAAGGCGGGACTAGAACTCACTGTCTCCTGGTGATTGGCCTAAAGTCACCCAGTTGGTTTTCATGCCTAAGGCGGGACTAGAACTCACAGACTCCTGGTGATTGGCCTAAAGTCACCCAGTTGGTTTTCATGCCTAAGGCGGGACTAGAACTCACTGTCTCCTGGTGTTTGCCGCAAAGTCACCCAGCTACCTTTCATGCCTAAGGCAGGACTAGAACTCACTGTCTCCTGGTGATTGGCCCAAAGTCACCCAGTCAGCTTTCATGCCTAAGGCGGGACTAGAACTCCCCGTCTTCTGGTGATTGGCCCAAAGTCACCCAGCCGGCTTTCATGCCTAAGGCGGGACTAGAACTCCCAGTCTCCTGGTGATTGGCCCAAAGTCACCCAGCCGGCTTTCATGCCTAAGGCGGGACTAGAACTCCCCGTCTCCTGGTGATTGGCCCAAAGTCACCCAGCCTGGTTTCATGCCTAAGGTGGGACTAGAACTCACAGTCTCCAGGTGATTGGCCCAAAGTCACCCAGCTGTCTTTCATGCCTAAGGTGGGACTAGAACTCACAGTCTCCAGGTGATTGGCCCAAAGTCACCCAGCTGTCTTTCATGCCTAAGGTGGGACTAGAACTCACAGTCTCCAGGTGATTGGCCCAAAGTCACCCAGCTGTCTTTCATGCCTAAGGTGGGACTAGAACTCACAGTCTCCAGGTGATTGGCCCAAAGTCACCCAGCTGCCTTTCATGCCTAAGGCAGGACTAGAACTCACCATCCCCTGGTGATTGGCCCAAAGTCACCCAGCTGGCTTTCATGCCTAAGGTGGGACTAGAACTCACAGTCTCCAGGTGATTGGCCCAAAGTCACCCAGCCCAGATGGGACTAGAACTCCCTTGAATTCATAGCCTGGCTTGCTTACGTATGTCAGATTTGTGCCATGGGGTTGTGGAACTCCTCCAATTAAAGTCCCCCCCCACACACACACACACAAGCAAGAATGAGGTACAGGATATACAGCTAATATTTAGGTTTTGCACTGTAAAGTGTGTATTTTTGTACAACTTGCCACGGGGTTCCTTTCCATTAGGGACGGGCCGAGCCTATGCTGTGTTTTCCCACATTTTTTTTTGACATTTTTTGGTCTGTGTAACGTCTGGTTTCAATTAACCCTCCCGCGGCGGAGCCTCGCCTAGCCACGTGCCTTGCCGCCCTTCGGCCGGCAGGTGGCGCTCAAGTCTTCCCTTTCCACCTTCTCTTTTCCCTTCGCGCCTCCCGCGGCCAGGTGAGGTCCGGAGGACAGGTGTGAAGCCTTCACCTGCGGGACAGGTGGCGGCGGCAGCAGCCGACGGAGGGGCGGGGCGCGCATTTGCAGGGGGCTTCGGGGGACGGACCTCCCCACCTTTCCAACCCTTTCGGGCTCAACCGCAGGGGCACATCCCCTTTGGCCGAATAGCCCAAGCGGGGGTCCGAGACAGCGTCGGAAGACACACCCCTCCCAAGGGGTGTCTGGGCGCCCCATCAACCCAATTGGGCGGGAGGGTGGGGGGCTACTGGGCAGAGAGGCTGGAGGGCAGCTTGCAAAGACCCGCGCCCAGAGGCTTCTCTTAGGGAAAGAGACCCCCCTCACCTGCTTATGGGAAGGGGCAGGTGGGCATGAGCCAGTAACCCCCAACCCCCATTCCAGCGGGCATGAGCCAGTCCCCGCCGCCCTTTCGCCCGCGATCCGTCCCGGGACTTCGCTCCGCCCGCCTGGGCTCGCCCGCCCGCCCACCCCTCTCTCCTCCGGCAGCCAGGGGAGGAGGGGGCGCCAGGCAGACCAGCCCTCCCGCCCCGCGAGCAGAGCGGCCATCCCCTGGGTGGGCATCATGCGGGGCTGCTGGCAGCTGCTGGCGCTGCCCTGGGCGGCCCTGGCCCTGCAGGGACCCTGGACGGGCGCCGAGACCACCGCGGGGAGCAGCAGCTCGGGGCGACGGGACTTCGGAGGCGACGGTGAGCGCCGGGATTTGGGGAGCCGGGGGGGGGGGGAGGGCAGGTCGGCGGGTACCAGCCGGGCGCGGAGACTGGCCGGAGGCTCACCCGGGTGGGTTTCCACCAGGCGTGCAGCCCACCCGCTTGGAACTTGGGCTACCTTTTTTATTTTTTATTTTTATTTTTTTTGCGCGCAGCTTGAGCTCGGTGGCGGTGGGGTCTCCGGGGGGGGGGGTGGAGAAGGGAAGGGCCGGGGTGGGGGGGTCTTCAGGTAGACTGCCGCTGGCTTTGGAGGCTCCGGGGGTCCGTTCCAAGAGGGAGGGTGGCATCCTCCAGGCGCCTGATAGCCCTGTTTTCGGACCCATCTGTTCTTTCTTTTCTTTTTTTAAGCTTTTGATTTATTTTGACAACAAACATTGACGGATACAAACATAAAACATCAAATAAAACTCTTGTGCACAAAATCAACAATCTTTCCCTTCTAAGTTTAGATTAAAATTCATACTGTTTTAATTAACTATGCATACTATATTATTGTTGTTGTTTTGGTGGTTGTGGTTGTTTAATGTTTGGTGAGATTCACAGCCTTTGGGGATGGTTAGCAGCTCAACAGCTCCAGTCCTAACCAAGGACCTAGGAACAGTTCAGGTAGCGTCAGAGGACTAGATGACCTATACGGTCCCTTCCACCTGTAATGAATCTGTAATGAAGATTTTATTATTGTTGTTGTTGTTGTTGTTGTTGTTGTTCTTGTTCTTGTTCTTGTTCTTGTTCTTGTTCTTGTTGTTGTTGTTCTTCTTCTTCTTCTTCTTCTTCTTCTTCTTCTTCTTCTTCTTCTTCTTCTTCTTCTTCTTCTTCTTCTTCTTCTTGTTATTGTCATCGTCATCATCATCATTATTATTATTATTTAATTTTTAGTGAGATTCACAGCCTTGGGGCTGGTTGGTAGCTCAACAGCTCGAGTCCTAACCAAGGACCTAGGAACTGTTCAGGTAGTGTCGGAGGACTAGATGACCTATACGGTCCCTTCCACCTGTAATGAATCTGTAATGAAGATTTTATTATTATTATTGTTGTTGTTGTTCTTGTTTTCTTCTTCTTCTTCTTCTTCTTCTTCTTCTTCTTCTTCTTCTTCTTCTTCTTCTTCTTCTTCTTCTTCTTCTTCTTCTTCTTCTTCTTCTTCTTCTTCTTCTTCTTCTTCTTCTTCTTCTTCTTCTTCTTCTTGTTATTGTCATCGTCGTCATCATCATTATTATTATTATTTAATCTTTAGTGAGATTCACAGCCTTTGAGGCTGGTTGGTAGCTCAACAGCTCGAGTCCTAACCAAGGACCTAGGACGCTAGCCAGATGAAGGAGGCTGGTAGGCAGAGGCAGAATTCCCCTCCCCCCTTATTTTCCTCCCCAAAAATTAAGCCCCACCATGTAGTTTCATAGTGAAGCACGGGTCTCTAGTATATCTAGAGTATATCTAGAGCTAGAATATCTCTAACGTCCTGGGGTTCATGGGATCCCCTTTTGTGACCTCCTGATACGCAAACTTAAACGGGGAAGCCAGATTTGCTTAACAACCGTGGCAAGACAAAGGTCATAAAATGGGGTGAGATTCACTGAACAACTTTCTCGCTTAGCCACAGAAATGTTAGGCTCCTTGGGGGGTCGTAAGTCGAGGATCACCTTGTAAGGAAAGTTCCCCACCCCGGAGGAATCGGCCCACCCACCCACCCATTCCCTGTTTGCTGTTTTGCAGAGTTTTAATTAGTTCCATGCCTGAACAAGTTTTAGCGTGGGTTGTTTCTAACCCACGTTTGAGTCTTGTGGTTCTGCTTTTACCTGTCATGTCTCGGGTGTGAACCTTCAAATTCCCTTGACTAAGAAGCCGTCTAAGAACCGTTCGATATGGAGATAACCTGGTGCAGTGGTGGATTCAAAAAATTTTACTACCAGTTCTGTGGCTTGGTGGGCGTGGTGGGTGTTGTGGTTTGCCGGCAGCAGATGCAGACGGCTGAGGTCTCGGAGAGCGAGGACTCAGGTGAGGGGCCTGCGTGGGATGCAGGGATGGGGCCAGGACCATCAGGGAGTAGAGTGCTGCCTTCGGAGGTTGTGGAGGCTGGCAGCAGTGATGAAGAGTCCCCCGAGGAGCCTGTGCACAGTGTGTGTAGGGCTGGTAGAAGGAAAGAGCAGCTGCAGCAGCACGGGCGGCTCAGGAGTAAGGCTGCAAGGTAACGGCCCCTCCTTCAAGAGATAAAAGCCAGCGGAGAAACCGGAGTTCTTTGCAGGAAGCAAAGAAGTTTTTTTGTACTCAAGCCTTGTGGACGTTCAGAATCTCTTAGTTTGTGTTTGGAGATTCTTTGCGTTTGGAATATTTCTTGGCAACTTTATCTAGTGTTCTTGGCAGCCTTGCACCACCTTGGCAAGGCTCGTTCTTATCAGAGACAATTAGCTTGAAGCAGCCTTTTAACTGTGAATGAACAGGATTCGCGGAGAAGCATTAAAAGGTTTTGCTTTTATCTCTGCTTGGTGTTTGTTTCCTTGGGTCAGAACAGTGGCTTACCCTGTCAGTGTTGCTGGGACTACTCCTGATAGCTCCTCAATGGGGGCGTTGCTTACTCAGTGTGTGAAACCAACCGGAAGAGCCAGGTTGAACCCCCACCCAGAAGGCCAAAAGTAGGAGAGCCATTCAGTGGAAGAGTGTGTGTCCCATGGTGGGAAAGGACCCCACCCACCAGAATCACTTTCACAGATGGGGCTCCTGGGGGGGCCTTGTTCTGACCCAAACCTGGTTCCGGGAGAGCAAACACAAGACAAAGATACCAGCACATCCTTTTAATGTTTCAGCTAAGAATCCCTGTTTCTTCACAGATCAAAGGCTGCTTCCAACTAATAAGCTCCGAGAAGAAACAGCCTGGCCATGTTTTTGCCAAAAAACAACAGATAAGAAATAGTTTACAACACAAGAGTCTTCAAATACCAACTGTAATGTCCACGAGGCTGAGTTTCAAAACGTCTTTGCTTCCTGCAAAGAACGTCCACTTCACAGCTGGCTTTTATTTTCTTGAAGGAGGGGCCATTACCTTGCAGCCTTACTCCTGAGTCCGTGCTGTTGTAACTGCTCTTTCCTCCGAGCAGCCCTGCGCGCACCCGCACTTGGCACAGGCTCCTCGGGAACCTCCTCATCATTGCTGCTGCCAGCCCCCACAATCTCTGAAGGGAGCAGTCCACTCCCTCATGGTCCTGGCCCCTCATCTGAGTCCTCGCTCTCCTCAGCCTTCCGCACCTGCTGCCGGCTAAACACAACAGGCCTCTTCTGCTGGCGCCAGTGGGGCAGGCTGACCCCATTGGGGCAAGATGCCTCGTCAAC
This sequence comes from Notechis scutatus, assembly GCF_049901735.1. Taxonomy (NCBI): domain Eukaryota; kingdom Metazoa; phylum Chordata; class Lepidosauria; order Squamata; family Elapidae; genus Notechis; species Notechis scutatus. The sequence goes on along the minus strand of NC_142014.1, from coordinate 81,881,496 downwards.
ACCCATGTTGATGGCTAAGCAACCACCTGTGGCTCCAGGGAGTAGAGCCTCTTCTTAACCTTAAGCATTACTTACCTGGAAAGATTTCCCGTCTCTTCTTTTGTTTTTGTTTTTTTCTGGAAAAGGAAGTCCTTGGCTTACGACCACCGTTGAGCCCAAGTTTTCTGCTGCTAAGCGAGACTGCTGTTCTGTGAGTTTCGCCCCCTGCTCATGACCTTTCTTGCCACCGTTGTTAAATGAATCAGTGCGCTTGTTCAGTTAGTAACAGGGTGGTTAACTCATTTGGTCAGGTGACTCATGTGTGTGTGTGTGTGTGCCCTCACAACTTTGGAACTGGGTCTTAAATACCCTGGGGAAGCCCGTCGTAACTTCGAACGGTCCCTAAGCAGCAGGTCGTAAGTCGAGGACTACCTGTGGCATAGAATCAAACTCGAAACCTGAACTGACTCATCACTACCTGGCCAATCCAGGGCTCTTGGATGGCCTTCCTTCCTTCCTTCCTTCTTTCCTCCATCACTGGAGGCTTTCAAGAAGATATGGACAACCATTTGTTTGAAGTGATGTAGGATCTCCTGCTTGAGCAGGGGCTGGACTAGATGACCTCCAATGTCCCTTCCTTCCTTCCTTCCTTCCTCCCTCCCTCCCTCCCTCCCTCCCTCCATCCATCCATTCATCCATCACTGGAGGTTTTCAAGAAGAGATGGACAACCATTTGTTTGAAGTAATGTAGGATCTCCTGCTTGAGCAGGGGCTGGACTAGATGACCTCCGATGTCCCTTCCTTCCTTCCTTCCTTCCTCCCTCCCTCCCTCCCTCCCTCCCTCCTCCCTCCATTCATCCATCACTGGAGGTTTTCAAGAAGAGATGGACAACCATTTGTCCGAAAAGGTGTAGGATCTCCTGCTTGAGCAGGGGCTGGACTAGATGACCTCCGAGGTCCCTTCCTCCCTCCCTTCCTTCCTCCCTTCCTCCCTCCCTCCCTCCCTCCATCCATCCATCAATCACTGGAGGTTTTCAAGAAGAGATGGACAACCATTTGTCTGAAAAGGTGTAGGATCTCCTGCTTGAGCAGGGGCTGGACTAGATGACCTCTGAGGTCCCTTCCTCCCTTCCTCCCTCCCTCCCTCCCTCCCTCCCTCCATCCATCCATCCATCCTTCCATCCATTCATCCATCACTGGAGGTTTTCAAGAAGAGGTGGACAACCATTTGTCCGAAAAGGTGTAGGATCTCCTGCTTCAGCAGGGGTTGGACTAGGTCAGCAGTTGCCAACTGGTGGACTGTGAGAAAATTTTGGTGGGCTGCAGAGAAATCTCACCCCCAGAGCAACCCCCCAAAGCAATTAATCCAGGCTGCGCAGAAACACAAGGCTGCACCGCCCACATGGCCCGCAGGAACCCTCCCTGCCCACTCACTCCTTGTCCAGTAAATTTCCCTGCTAAATTTCTATTTTTCCCTTTTCCGACCATCCGCTGTTCTGCTGTGCCGGGAGATTTAGATTCGCTAGGAAGCAGGGAATGGTTGGATTTCTTGCTTTCTAGCTAAGCACATCCGAACCTCCCTTAGGACTGAAGGTTTGCTTGCAAGCAAATTCAGTGCGGACTCGCGGCAAGCAAATTTGAGAGACTGAGCTAGCCGATGGCAGATAGATAGATCCCTGAATGATTCTGTGAGCAACTCAATCTGCCTGCCTGCTTTGCCTGATTTTGGGTAAAAGTTGCTCTTTTTTTTAAATAAAAAATTCAATATTTATATAAATATTTATAATATTTACATACAAGCCATGCCCAGCCAGTCACATGACCACCAAGCCACACCCACAAATTAGGCCACATCCACAGAACCAGTTAGTGGTCCCTGGCATCTAAAATTATGAGTTTGGTGGTCCCTGAGGTCCAAAAGGTTGGTGACCCCTGGACTACATGACCTCCAAGATCCCTCCCTTCCTTCCTTCCTTCCTTCCTTCCTTCCTTCCTTCCTTCCTTCCTTCCTTCCTTCCTTCCTTCCTTCCTACTTACTTACTTACTTCCTCCATCACTGGAGGCTTTCAAGAAGAGATTGGACAACCATTTGTCCGAAACGGTGTAGGATCTCCTGCTTCAGCAGGGGGTTGGACTAGATGACCTCCAGGATCCCTTCCAACTCTGTTTACTCTGTTCATACCATGGGGCTGGTCTGTAAACGTCCCAGGTGGCTAAACTCCAACCTCCCACCCGCCCAAAATTCTCTCCAGCCCTGGGACTCGCGGAGACGCCACCCGCGGCCTCTGATTTCCTCCCCTGCTCTTCCATTACAGTCCTCGACCTGCTGGAGGCGCTCAACATCAGCCGCTCGGTGCCAGGCATCAGCAGAACCAAGGGCCCCGATCCGGGCATCCCGGCTTGGAAGTTCCGCCGGCGAGTGCCCGTCCTCACCCTGCCACGGGACTACTCCGTCTACCTGCTGTCCACGGTGCAGGCCGCCCTGGGCTTCCACTTCGTGGCCCGCCAGAGCTCCAACACGGAGGGGACGCTCATTTCCCTGGTCTCCCCAGCGGCCTCCAAGCGGGACGGGCGCCCCCTCCTGCAGCTGGCATCCAGCACCCAGGAGAACCAGCTCCGGCTGGCATACCGGGCAGTGCATAACACGGAACCGGCCTCGTTGGTCTTCCCCGGAGGGACCCCCTTCGCCCATGGCCGGTGGGCACAGCTGGCCCTCACCCTGGAGCCACGACGCATCTCCCTCTACGTGGACTGCCAGGAACCCTACGTCTTTGAGAACAGCCCTGGGGAGGAGCTACTCAGCCTCCTGCTGCCTCTCGACCTGCAGATCACTTTTGCCAGTCTAGCCGGAGATGAATCTAGCAAATTCCTGGTAGGTCCAACTAAGGGGCACTTAGCTGCGCCCTGCACCCAGCTAACATCCCTACACCCGCTCGGTGCTGACCCTTAAACCACCTGGGGTTTCTTCTCCTGCCTTCGGGTGCTTTGGGGAACAGGTTGACCTTACCCCCTTCTTCTTGGTGGCAGCCCCTCAAATATTGGAAGACTGCTATCATGTCACTCCTGGTCCTTCTTTTTCCTCTTTTCTCTAGATTAGCCAAACCCAAATCCTGCAGCCATTCTTCCAATGTTTCCATCTCCAGGCCTTTGATCATCTTAGTTGCTCTTTTTTTTAAAATGCTTTTTTCCAAAGTCTCAACAACTTTTTTGTAATAGGACCACAATTGGATGCAGGATTCCAGCTGTGGCCTTACTAAGGCTTTATAAAGCAGTACCAACACCTGATTTTCATTCAATGCTTCTGTCTTTACATACCTAAGAAGAAACTAGAACTCCCAGTCTCCTGGTGATTAACCCAAAGTCACCCAGCTGGCTGTCCTGCCTAAGGCGGGACTAGAACTCCCAGTCTCCTGGTGATTAACCCAAAGTCACCCAGCTGGCTGTCCTGCCTAAGGCGGGACTAGAACTCCCAGTCTCCTGGTGATTAACCCAAAGTCACCCAGCTGGCTTTCCTGCCTAAGGCGGGACTAGAACTCCCCGTCTCCTGGTGATTAACCCAAAGTCACCCAGCTGGCTTTCCTGCCTAAGGCAGGACTAGAACTCCCAATCTCCTGGTGATTAACCCAAAGTCACCCAGCCTGCTTTCCTGCCTAAGGCGGGACTAGAACTCCCAGTCTCCTGGTAATTAACCCAAAGTCACCCAGCTGGCTGTCCTGCCTAAGGCGGGACTAGAACTCCCAGTCTCCTGGTAGTTAACCCAAAGTCACCCAGATGGCTTTCCTGCTTAATGCGGGACTAGAACTCCCAGTCTGGTGATTAACCCAAAGTCACCCAGCTGGCTTTCCTGCCTAAGGCGGAACTAGAACTCCCCGTTTCCTGGTAATTAACCCAAAGTCACCCAGCTGGCTTTCCTGCCTAAAGTGGGATTAGAACTCCCAGTCTCCTGGTGATTAACCCAAAGTCACCTAGATGGCTTTCCTGCCTAATGCGGGACTAGAACTCCCCGTTTCCTGGTAATTAACCCAAAGTCACCCAGCTGGCTTTCCTGCCTAAAGTGGGACTAGAACTCCCCGTTTCCTGGTAATTAACCCAAAGTCACCCAGCCTGCTTTCCTGCCTAAGGCGGGACTAGAACTCCCCGTCTCCTGGTTTCTAGCCTGATTCCTTAACCATTAGACATTTATGACTACGATACTTGTTTGTTTTTGCAGGGTTCCTGGCAGACGGCTGAGATCTCCCCCCATGGCTTCCCCCACCGCCCCTGGCACTGTGAGAACCTGCCAGGTAAGGGCCTCCACCCAAATTGCACATCGGCCTTCCCACGTCTGGCAGGGTGTGCGTGAAAGAGCGAGGGAGTTGGTCGTTGCCTTGTGTAACACTTTGGCAAGATCACTTCTCCGGCCACCTGACAACCTAGAACTGGTTGGGGGACACCCAGAGGGGGCAGCTAAGAGACAAGATCAAAGGAATCCCAGCAGTGGGAAAGGTTTCCTTCCCACCAGAAACCCCCCCCCCCGACATCTGTGTTGGGGGCCAGATGTTCCCTGGGGGGGGCTAAGAGCCGTGGGCCTTGGCTGGACTCCAACCAGACAGGAGGCAACAGCTGTTGGGCAGGGGCCAAGCTGGTGCCTCACCGGTGCCAGGGTGGCACGGTGCCAGGGAGGGGAGGAGGAAGGGAGCCCCCTGGGAATGGGCCCGCCAGCAGAACCTTTTGGGCTGGTCCGTTTCTGAGCCCCATTTGAGAGGGGACATTTGGACCGGATGTGTAAGGATACCCATCACACCCTCCCGTGGTGTGGCATTCCGGTATAGGTGCAGTTCCTGGATATATATAGGTGAGAGAGGGAGAGGGGGAGAAGCAACGATAGATAGGTAGGTAGGTAGATAGAGATGAAGAGATAGAGGGAGGGATGAGAGAGAGATGGATGGAGAGATAGATGATAGGGAGAAAGATGGATGGATGGATGGATGGATTGATGGATGGATGGATGGATGGATGGATAGAGAGATAGAGATATGGATAGAGAGATAGATAGATAGATGATAGAGATAGATAGATAGATAGATAGATAGATAGATAGATAGATAGATAGATAGATAGAGATAGATAGATAGATAGATAGATAGATAGATAGATAGAGATAGAGATAGAGATAGATAGATAGATAGATAGATAGATAGATAGATAGATAGATAGATAGATGATAGATAGATAGAGATAGATAGATAGATAGATAGATAGATAGATAGATAGATAGATAGATAGATAGATAGATAGATAGATAGATAGATGATAGATAGATGATAGATAGATGATAGATGGATGATAGATGGATAGATGATAGATAGATAGATAGATAGATAGATAGATAGATAGATAGATAGATAGATAGATGATAGATGATAGATAGATGATAGATGGATGATAGATGGAGATGATGATGATAGATAGATAGATAGATAGATAGATAGATAGATAGATAGATAGATAGATAGATAGATAGATAGATAGATAATGGATGGATGGACGGATAGACAAGAGATAGATCCTTCTCGTTTACTTCTTCCCCTCCTTCTCCTCATCCATCCCTTCTCCTCCTCCTTTCCTTCACCCTCTACTTCTCATTCACCTCCATTCCCCCCTCCTCCTCCTCCTCCATCTGTCAGGTTTGCACTATCGTCTTCTTTTTATTTTCCTCTTCTCTTCCCCCTTCTCCTTTCCTTCCTCTCCTCTTACTCCTCCTCCTCCTCCTCCGTCCCTTCTCTGTCCCATTCCCATCCCTCCTCCGTCCCTTCCCCCCCCACAGTTTCCTCAGCCCTTCCCTTAAAGAAGGAGCTGCCTGAGAGGAGTGCTCTTCCTGCTAAGTGGCCCAGCCAGGTGGAAGGGTTGAGTTGTGGGGGGGGGGGGTGTCTTTGTGGGCCTGGAACTGCCGGGGTCTCTTTGCCAGAGCAATTCCTTCCCATCTCGCCGATGACCACCAAGTGGGAGCCTCGGATGGCTGAATCTTCTGGTTGAGATCCAAGATCCTGAGCTGGAAATAAACAAACCAAGGCATCCAGAAGAAATTGGGCATAGGAACAACTTTCGCACAAGGGGGCCCTTTGTTGTGGCTTGCATAATTTGGCCTGGTTCTGCTCAAATCAGTTAGATTCAGATTGTGCGAAGGCCGCCTGTCTGGGAGCAGCTGGGTGTGTGTGTGTGTGTGTGTTTGTGGCTGCACAGCCCTTGGCTCTTCCATCTCTCAAATGTGCAAATGTGCAAATACACATTTTTCCATCGCACAAACAGCGCGCTTTCCCAGCCAGTTTCTCAGGAAGTTGGGTAGTTCAGTTAAACAGAAGGGCCAGTTTGGTCTGGTGATTCATGCTGGTTTAGAAAGCAGGAGGCTCCGAGTTCTAGTCCCGCCTTAGGCATGAAAACCAGCTGGATGAGTTTGGTCCAATCACCAGGAGACAGTGAGTTCTAGTCCCACCAGGTGTGAAAGCTGGTTGGGTGACTTTGGGCCAATCACCAGGAGACAGTGAGTTCTAGTCCCGCCTTAGGTGTGAAAACCAGCTGGATGAGTTTGGTCCAATCACCAAGAGATAGGGAGTTCTAGTTCCACCTTAGGTGTGAAAGCTGGTTGGGTGACTTTGGGCCAATCACCAGGAGTTGGAAAGTTCTAGTTCTGCCTTTTGCATGAAAGCTGGCTGGGTGACTTTGGGTTAATCACCAGAAGACAGTGAGTTCTAGTCCCGCCTTAGGTGTGAAAGCTGGTTGGGTGACTTGGGGCCAATCCCTAGGAGACAGTGAGTTCTAATCCCGCCTTAGGGATGAAAACCAGTTGGGTGACATTGGGCCAATGACTATAAGATGGTGAGTTTTAGTCCTGCCTTAGGCAGGAAAGCTGGCAGGGTGACTTTGAACCACTCCCCCTCTCTCAGCCCAGCCTGCCTCACAGGGTTGTTGCTGTGGAGCAAAAGAGGATGAAAGAATATTAAGGATGTTCGTTGGCTTGAGCAATAAAGGCAGGATAAAAATCTAAAATAAATAAACAGTTTACTGCAGAAAACCTGAGCGTGAAAGGCCTGAGCAGTCCATCCCTGGAAAATTGAAAGAAAATATTGCATCGGCAACCAACATCACAACCTGTTATTCCATTGCATATCTTCAGTCCCATGCTTGACCTTCACTGGCTTGGCCTGCTGAAAGAATGTAGTGTCCCAATAACCCCCAATTAATGGGCCCAGGAAACAAGAGACGGGGACTTCTGGAGATTCCTTGTCATGCCCCTGTTAAAATCTGACTCCAAGAGAGAGGAGGAACAGCCAACAGGGAGTGGGAGTGTGGCTCCGGAGGTTGTGGAGGAAACTGGGGAAGGGCACAGGCCGGATGGACATTCAGAGGGAGACCCAGGCCCATCCCCTCTTCATCCTAGGGCACGCAGGGAGAATTGGATAAGGGAGAAACATGAGTGGCATGGTCTACGGGGGAGGAAATGGCCTTGATCCCCTTCATGGGCTGCAGCTGTGAGGACTGCTTAAAAGGACAAACTGCGCATGGGCCAGTGCTGGAAGCAAAGTGTGAAATAATTCTAGTCTTTCAGTTCTTATCTGAGTTCTGGCCTCCTTCCCAATGTGTGTATTTCGATATCTGTGGGTGTCTTCAAGCCCTTATCCTGCCTTGTCTCATCAATTGCTTCAGCGTGGTTTGTGTTGTTGTTTTTTTCTATTTAAATTTATATGTATTTTGAGTTTGAACAGCATTTCTTCCTTTTCGCAACTGTTTGTGGAGGAGTTTTTTTCTCCAGTCAATGATAATTGGACTTTTAAAGCCAAGTTGAAGGAATTAAAGGGACTGTGTTGCTTTTTAAAAACAAAACAAAAAAAACCAAGTTTTATTAATTTTCAAAGACAATACACAGACAAACAAAACATAAAACATAAGAACATAGAACATCTTTTCTAAAAACTGCTTAACAAAACAAATAAAACATGTTATTTAAGTACAACATAATTCTAAATTATCGCGTTTCCACACACAATTTAATATGCATCTTATATATTCAACTTCATATCTTATTACTCTTTTCCAACTTCTCACTGTTTCTTCCTTTATTTCTGTTCAATTTTATTCATTAAACTTATATTTTCATCTATTTCATATTACTATATTTCGTATTATTACTGTTTCATATGTTCTTATCCAACACCATTAATCCTCAATAAACAAACATAAACAAACAAAATACATAACATAAAAACATAAAACTTCTTTTTAGAAAGCGGCTTAACCCCAGGTTAAAACTTTTTGTACAGACATAAATCAAATTCATGCTCACCTTATATACTATTTCATATCTTATTTAACATTCTATATTGTCCATTCTATATTGTCTTCTCCCCTCTTTTCACTCTCTTAATTCTATTGTATTTATTTAATCTCAATTTAAATCATTGTTTAATGATTTAAAGGGACTGTGTTGCTTTTGTATCCCACCCTGGGTCATCACATTCCTCCTCACCTGTACCAGGTCGTACTGACCTCTTGTGTTGCTGACCCACAGAATTGGACCTCTTCTCTCTGCCCTACGGTCTGTCCGAGGACCAGTATCTTGATCTCCCAGAAGAATCTTCTCTGGATCTGGTATCCTTGCCCCCCTTTGGGCCATTGGCCCTGGCAGAAACTGACCACTACCAGCAAGAACCCAGCCAACCAGATTTGCCACCCCTGGGATCTGCGCGGTCTGGCATGGCCAGCCTGGAAGATCGGATCCAGAGTCTGGAGGAGCTGGTGGAGGCACTGGGAACCATGCTGGATATGGTGAAGGAACAGGTGAGGATTGTACTGTACCAGTCCGTTTGTCAGGGTTCCAGTGATTGCCCTGTTTAAATCATGAGCCTCAGGCCAAGCTTAAAAAAAAAACACTCAAAAGATTTATTAGGAGTAATGCCAGCATTAACCAAAATGAATCCAACTCTGGCATATGTCATTCAGTCGCCTGTGACCCTGTTTCCCCCCTCCCCCTGGGTGTGTCATCAATCACATTCTCCAATGAAGAATTTTCAAGGATAAAAGATCTGGTAGCCTAGCTACACTCTTTGTAAGATAAGCCTGGAATGTACTTCTGGTTTTATACTGCTCCTCCAGACTCCCCACCCCTACCCCGCTTGTGTATGGCAACTCAAAAACAGGCCTAGGAATGCTTTACGAGTTGACACAAGTCCTTCCAATGGGTGTTCTGGAAACGGAGCTGCTTGACTTGAGAGCCAGAAGGCAGGTTGGCAATCCATGCCTCTACTCCCGATCTCCAGACCCATCAAAACAGAAGTGGCTGTCAACCCCTGAAGCCATTTTGGAATATCTTCAGGGCTGCCGCAGCACCTGGCTGGGTTAGAGCTACGGGAACGGGAAGGTGGGTGGAGATAGAGATAGCTGAGACTTGTAGCCAAAATAAAATATCGGCACTTTCCCGTGGGAACCAAGGACACTCTCGCCAGGCGTTTGGGAAGGCCTGGACTGGAACCAGCTGAAGTTTCAAACTACAGCTTGATTAGACCGTGTGATGGACATGTGGAAAGGGGGAGAGAACTTTTGACTTTTAATTTGGGTAGGGAGAACTGTGGAAAACTTTCAGAGTCGGGTTTTTCACCAGATGTGCCCGTATGACATGCCTAATACATCTGTGCTTTGGGGGACACTCAGGCCTCAGAGTTTTGATCTCATTGGTTCTGTTACTTAGAACTTTGACTGATGACGGCATTTGAAGGACTTACTTTGGCCAAGAAAGGTTTAGTCCAGGAGGTCCTGGATTCAGTAGAATTTAGTCCAGAAGTGTGACCTGTTTTGAAACCCTGGTGCCCAGAGGTGCTTTTTAAAAATGCAACTGGACTGGGTTTTTTTTTTTCCTCGAAGACATTTTGCTTCTCATCGAAGAAGCTTCTTCAGTTCTGACTGAATGGTGGGCAATGGAAGGCTTTCTATTCCTGGCAGTCATCTGGTCATTGACAGTCTCTCTGAGAGTCATTGAGGCCACTTGGGTGTAGCGTTTGCTGAGTGGAAGGGTGGGGAGGAAGACCGTGAGGTCCTTGGAGGCCTCTGTGCTTGTTGGTTTCCTTGCAGACGTTTCATGACCCAACTAGGTAACATGATCAGGGCTAGGAGGGAGTGGGGTTTGCAGAGAGGAGGAGTAGTAGCAGAACTGTGGGGTCCTTGATGGTCTCTGAGCTGGGTGGTTTTCTTGCAGATGTTTCATGACCCAAGTAGGGAACATCATCGGTGCTAGACGGGAGGAGGTTGGCTGGGAGGAGGATTATCCTCCTCCTCCTCCTCCTCCTCCTCCTCCTCCTCCTCCTCCTCCTCCTCCTCCTCCTCCTCCTCCTCCTCCTCCTCCTCCTCCTCCTCCTCCTCTCCTCTCCACAAACCCCACTCCCTTCCAGCACTGATGGTGTTACTTAGTTGGGTCATGAAACGTCTGCAAGAAAACCACCAAGCTCAGAGAGCAGCAAGGACCCCACGGTCGTCCTCCTCCTCCTTCTCTTCCCTTCTTCTCCTCTTCCTCCTCCTCCCCTTCTCTTTTGCAAATGCCTTTGCCTTGCAGCACTGATGATGTTCCCTAGCTGGGTCATAAAATGTCTGCAAGAAAACCACCAAGCTCAGACAACACCCAGGACCCCCACATTTCAACCCGGAGCTACAAAGATTCTTTTCTCTTAATTATTCCGCTGTTTTCGCCCGACTTGCAGGAAACCTGCCACGGATCGCTAACCACAAGCAATTTGTGTGTGTGTGTGTGTTTGCTTTTTCAAGGGTCCGCCCATGGAATTTGCACACAGTTGTGCTCTTTAACCGTGCTAGAAACTTGTTCTCAAAAGAGTACGGAAGCAGCCTTACCACCTCGATAGTTAGTTCTCGGGGGTGGGGGAGGCAATGACCCAATTGTGTGCTGACATACAATTCTGATTCTGCAACTCTGTCTTTCCCCCCCCCACCCCCCACCCACTCCCCACCTACACACACACACACACACACACACCCAACAGAACTCCGACCTGCTGGGCCGGCTGAAGACGCTTGAACAATGTGAGTGTCGGCGGATAACCTGCTTTGCAGATGGACGGCACTACGAGGAGGGGGCTTCCTGGGACCAAGACCCCTGCACCTCCTGCGTGTGTGTGCAGGGCAAGGCCGAGTGCCAGCCGCAGCCCAACCGGATGCCCTGCCGGGGTGAGGAAATGCCCGGGGTTCGAGACTCACCATGCCGAGAGTGCCAGGGGTGGGATTCAGCCGGTTTGGGCCAGTTCGGGTGATCTGGAAATTAATTTTACATCCAGTTTGGCAAACCAGCTGGCCCTGCCCCACCCTTGCCAGGAGTCTTCACACGTTCCGTTCTGGCTCCCAGGTAAATGTAGGGAGGCTTGCTAGACCCAAAATGGGGCCTGGTGGGGGGAGAGGTGCAGCTTGGCCCCTCACGCCCCATTTTTGCTTCCAGGAGGCTCCAGGGAAGTTTGTTAGGCCCAAAACGGGGGCGCAGAGGAGTGCAAAGAAAGAAAGAGAAAGAAAGAGGGAGGATTTGGAGCAAGAAAGGGAGGGGAGAAAGAAAAAAAAGAAGAAGAAAGAAAGAAAGAAAGAAAGAAAGAAGAAAGAAAGAAAGAAAGAAAGAAAGAAAGAAAGAAAGAAAGAAAGAAAGAAAGAAAGAAAGAAAGAAAGAAAGAAAGAAAGAAAGAAAGAAAGAAAGAAAGAAAGAAAAGGAGGAGGAGGAGGAAGGGAGGGAGGGAGGGAGGGAAGGGAGAAAGAAAGGGAAGGAAGGAAGGAAAAAGACTAGAAAGAGGGAGGGGAGAAAGAAAGAAAGAAAGAAAGAAAGAAAAAGAAAGAAAGAAAGAAGAAAGAAAGAAAGAAAGAAAGAGGAGGATTTGGAGAAAGAAAGGGAGGGAGAAAGAAAAAAGAAAGAAAGAAAGAAAGAAAGAAAGAAAGAAAGAAAGAAAGAAAGAAAGAAAGAAAGAAAGAAAGAAAGAAAGAAAGAAAAAGAAAGAAAGAAGAGGAGGAGGAGGAGGAGGAAGGGAGGGAGGGAGGGAGGGAAGGAAGAAAGAAAGGAAGGAAGGAAGGGAAAAGACTAGAAAGAGGGAAGGGAGAAAGAAAGAAAGAAAGAAAGAAAGAAAGAAAGAAAGAAAGAAAGAAAGAAAGAAAGGAAGGAAGGAAGGAAGAAAGGAAGGAAGGAAGGAAGGAAGAGAAAAAGAAGGAGGAGGAGGAGGAGGAGGAGGAAGAAGGGAGGGAGGGAAGGGAGAAAGAAAGAAAGAAAGAAAGGGAAAGGAAAGGAAAGGAAAGAAAGAAAGGAAAGAAAAAGAAAGAAAGAAAGAAAGAAAGAAAGAAAGAAAGAAAGAAAGAAAGAAAGAAAGAAAGAAAGAAAGAAAGAAAGAAAGAAAGAAAGAAAGAAAGAAAGAGGGAAGGGAGGGAGGGAGAAAGAAAGGGAGGGAAGGGAGAAAGAGGGAAGGGAAAGTGAATTAGATATGGATGGAGGGAGGGAGGGAGGGAGAGAAAAAGGAGAGGAAGGAAGGACCACAAACCCTGGCACTAGATGCAGCTTCAGAGGATGCTTTGAAACAGCACAGCAATCCAGGGCTGGAAGGGACCTCGGAGGTCATCTAGTCCAACTCCCTGCTCCAAGAGCATTGTTCAAGTGAGTTTCCCTCTTTGGACCCACCCAGTCACAGGACCACCTAGCCACGCCCACAGAACCAGTTGTTAAAAAAAAAATTTGAATCCCACCCCTGCCAAGTGCCCTTTGGGGGACCGGGCGCAGGGAGGCAGGGGTCCTGGCACGGTGGCCATTTTCCCTTTCAGCTCTTGCCTAGATCGATCTAGAAATGAAGAGTGCGTGATCTACAGAGTCGATTTGTGGATTTCCACCGGTCAGGAGCGTCCACAGAGTTGGGAGAGGTCAAAAACCTCAAGATGGCAGCCTCGGGTATACTCAAGGCCACCATTTGGACACCTTTGATCTTGAAGCCTTGGGCCTCGATCCCGAGGCACATTTTTCTCTTGCATGCCCTGCCTTGCCCCTGTGGCCCCTTTGAACCGCTTCTCTGCAGGCAGAAATCCAACAGGTGCGCTTCTCCCCTTATCCTCCCCGCAGGTTGTGCCGGTGGCAGGAAAGAGGGCGAGAGCTGGAAGCAGGATCCGTGTCAGAGATGCCAGTGTGAGGTGAGCGGACAGAAGGGCATGCCAGTATAGATGCCACCTTCCTGGTTTGGAAAAACTGTTTAGTTTATTGTCATTGCACTTTGTACAACGAAATTAAATACCATCTTCTGTATACATTATGACTATGAAAATAAACACAAACATGCATCCTTCACATTCTATACAATTGAATTGAAAACCCCTGATATTGCATTAATATTGCACCATACAGTAGAATTCAACAGAGCTCCTGCCCTGGGATATAAGCTGTTTTTCAGCCTCTTTGTCCTTGTTTTTATTATTATCCTGTACTGTCTGCCAGATGGTAATAGTTCAAAAAAAAAAAAGGTGGTGGGGGAGCCCAGGATGACATAGATCTTTGAGAATGTTTTGAACTTTCTTGAGGCAGCAGGAGAATGTTTTAAACTTTCTTAAAGCTCTTCCAAAGAGGGGAGAGGGCAACCCATGATCCTCTGGGCAATGACGTTAACCCTCTTGAGCGCTTTCCTATCTGCCACTGTGCAATTGGCAAACCATACACAGGTACAGTCAGTTAAGATACTCTCTCTGGTGCAGCGGTAGAAGGTCACCAGCAGCTTTTCATTCGGTTGTTGTTTCCTGAGAAGTCCCAGGTAGTATAATCTCTGCTGGGCCCTTTTGACCAGGGCTGCAATGTGCTCCCCCCAGGTCAGGTCCTCTTTTAGGGTAACACCCAGAAACTTCAAACTGGCCACTTGCTCCCCTCAGTCTCCCTTGAGGAGCAAGGGCTGGAGGTCTGGATCTGTTCATTCTATATAGTCCACTATCAGCTCCTTGGTCTTATTGGTGTGGAGGACCAAGTCAGTGCCCTTCACTTGGCAGAAAAGGTAGCAAAACAATATTCTTCCTCTGGTACGTGAGTCTCTTTGCACCCACCCAGGATGGCAGAGTGACTTGTGAAGTAGAGGATTGTCCACCCGTGCCCTGCCAGCATCCTGCCACCCCTGAGGACAGGTGTTGCCCTGAATGTGGGGACTGCATGTACAAGGGACACCTGCTGAAGGAAAGAGATGGTTTCCTGGAGGATCCGTGCACCCACTGCACCTGTGAGGTGAGAGGAAGGGAAGGTCTTGTGGTGTCCTGTTCACTCGTGCACACACATATTTTGCCTTCGGAAGTTGTGGGAGCTTCATCCCTGGAGGCTTTCAAGAAGAGACTGGACAGAAATGGGGTAGGGTCTCCTGCTTGGGCAGAGGGTTGGACTAGATGACCTACACAGTCCCTTCCACCTCTGTTATTCTGTAAAACTATAATGAAGATTTAGTTGTTGTATTATTATTATTATTATTATTATTATTATTATTATTATTATTATTATTATTATTATTATTATTATTATTATTATTATTATTATTATTATTATTATTGACAATCACTTAAATATGAGCCAGCAATTTGCAGCAGCAGCCAAAAAAGCCAACACAGTTCTTGGCTGCATTAACAGAGGGATAGAATCAAGATCACGTGAAGGGTTACTACCATTTTGTAAGGTGTTGATAAGGCCACACTTGGAATATTGGCATCCAATATAGTTTTGGTTGCCACAACATAAAAAAAAAAGATATTGAGTCTCTGGAAAGAGCGAAGAGAAGAGCAACCAAGAGGATGAGGGGGCTGGAGGCTAAAACGTACGAAGAACGGTTACAGGAACTGGGCCTGGCTCGTCTGGTGAAGAGAAGGACTAGGGAGGGGCATGATAGGAGTGTTCCAGTATCTCAGGGGCTGCCCCCCAAAAGAGGGAGTCAAGCTATTCTCCAAAGTACCAGAAGGCAGGACAAGAAGCAACGGATGGAAACTCATCAAGGAGAGAAGCAACTTAGAACTAAGGAGGAATTTCCTGACAGGGAGAACAATTAACCAGTGGAACTGCTTTCCTCCAGAAGTTGTAAATGCTCCAACACTGGAATAACCAAATGGTTATCTGAAATGGTGTAGAGTTTCCTGCCTGGGCAGTGGGTTAGACTAGAAGACCTCCAAGGTCCCTTCCAACTCCTGTTATTCTATTCTATTCTATTCTATATTCTACTATTCTATTTTTCTATTCTATTCCTATATTCTATTCTATTCTATATTCTACTATTATATTCTGTTTTTCTATTCTATTCTATTTTCTATTCTATTCCTATTTTCTAATCTATTCTATTCTATTCTATTCTATTCTATTCTATTCTATTCTATTCTATTCTATTCTATTCTATTCTATTCTATTCTATTATATTCTATTCTATTCTATTCTATTATATTCTATTCTATATTCTACTATTCTATTCTGTTTTTCTATTCTATTCTATTTTCTATTCTATTCCTATTTTCTATTCTATTCTAAATTCCCTTCATCCAAAACCCAGAACTGTCCCAGTGAAATCCAGCCAAAAGCCAACATCGATGCCAGTCCACAGACCAATAGCCGGCGAGTCCACAA
>NC_142014.1:81848398-81860898 GCF_049901735.1 Notechis scutatus | reverse complement strand
TGGCACACATGCCACAGGTGGCACGCAGAGCCGTTTGTGTTGCCACGCGAGCTGCAGGCAAACTTAGTTCACTGCGTATGCGTGCGCTTCACCGCTGATTTTTCTGCTAGCTTCAGGCCTTTTTCGGCCTCCCAGAGGCTTGGAAAAGGCTTTTCAGGGTGAATAATAGGCCCATTTCATCACTTCCTGTAATACTGAAAGTGACGAAATGGGCATATTATTCCAAGCCGTAAAAGGCCTCAAACCAGCCGAAAAGTCAGCTGTGCGGTGCAGTGCAGGTAAGCAGGTGGTGGTGGGTGGCATGGGGGGGGATTGTGTGAGCATGAGCAGGGGACGTGGGAGGGCACATTGCATTCTGGGTGCTGGCACGTGTGTGTGTGCGCGCTAGCGTGCATGCAATTTTTGGCACAGGAGCCCCAAAGGTTAGCCACCACTGTCCTAGCATGATACTTATGGAGATTCTCTGTCATCCAGGAGGCAACTGGACTTTCTGGTTTTTTTCTTTGAAGATGTTTCACTTCTCATCCAAGAAGCTTCTTCAGTTCTGACCGGATGGTGGGGAATGGAAGGATTGATACTCCTTGCAGACAGCTGGTCATTTGCATCCTTTTAGAGGGTCGTTGAGGCCACTTTGGAGGTTCGTCTGTGTCCTCGGGGTCACACCTGAGTGGTGCAAATGGGTGTGGAGCCTTCTTGGAATTGCACGGTCCTTTTGCTCTGCACCCACTTAGGGTGACCCTGAGGATGCAGACAAACCTCCAAGTGGCCTCAACAGCTCTCTGAAAGGATGCAAATGACCTGCTGTCTGCAAGGAGTATCAATCCTTCTGTTCCCCAGCAGTCAGAGCTGAAGAAGCTTCTTTGGTGAGAAGTGAAACATCTTCAAAGAAAACTCGATCCATGGCCAAGTTGGGCTGACCTGTCAAAACTAGAAGCTGATGGGTCATCCCGTCAGGATGAGAGGCGCCAGGAAAGGTCGAAGGCACCAAACCAAAAATAAGGAAAGTCCACCGATTAGGGCCCCAAAAAGCAAGATGGTGGTGTACAGGTTGTCTTGTTTAGCGACCATCTCGTTTAGTGACTGTTCACAACTACGACGGGGATGAACAAAAATCCCCTCACCACCAACCTCTCGCTTAGCACCTTGTTGGGTCTGCAAAGCCAAGGAAGGCTGAAGCTATAAGCAGGTGGGTTCACTTAGTGACCTTTTCACTTAAGGACCAAGTTACAGATCCCAATCATCATCCTCTTTTAACGACCCCATCATCCCTTGCATTGGTGTGGACTCCGGGCAACTGAATGGAGCTAGCAGAGTGTTTTACTGGCCGGATGCTCTTCCTGTCACCAGTACAGAGGTGTTTTTTTTCCCAGCAGATATATTCTCATCGTGCCCAGAGAGAGAAATAAATGCCTCTACCTAGGCTCGAACTCACAGCCTCTCCTGATTGTGAGGCGAGGGCTCCCCCTCTAGGCCACCGGACCGCTCCCAAGTTACAGGTCCCAATGACTCACTAAATAAATTCAAAAAACAAAAGCAAGTGGAGTTTCTGCAGGCTCCATCTTGACTTTACCGGACAAAAATCCAGTGAATTTTATCGGGCCGTTGTGCCCGCATCTCTCCTCTCTTTGGCTTCTGGACCAGCGGCCTCTTTAGATCGGGGGGAGGGGGCAGCAGGGATCCCCCCTCCCAGAAGCCCCTCCTTTTACACCCCTCCAAGGACCCCTCCTTCTTCCTCCTCTCCCCCTCGGCTGCAGGAGGGCAATGCCGTCTGCCAACGGAGGCAGTGCGCCAGTCTGTGCCGCCACCCTGCCCACCCTCGGCCTGGAACCTGTTGCCCCGTCTGTGATGGTGAGTCTTGGGAGGGGGGGGGCTCTGGACTAAAAAGGGGGGGCACTAGGCATTCCAGACAAGCCATGATGACGTCATTGGGCGGAAAGAGCTAAAAGGGCTAAGTGTCCCAGACAAACCACGATGAGTCATTGGGCATAAAAGGGCTAGGTGTCCCAGACAAACCACGATCATGTCATTGAGCAGAAAGAGCAGGCTAGGTGTCCCAGACAAACCACGATCATGTCATTGAGCAGAAAGAGCAGGCTAGGTGTCCCAGACAAACCACGATCATGTCATTGAGCAGAAAGAGCAGGCTAGGTGTTCCAGACAAACCATGATGAGTCATTGGACATAATAAAAGGGCTAGGTGTCCCAGACAAACCACGATCATGTCATTGAGCAGAAAGAGCAGGCTAGGTGTCCCAGACAAACCACGATCATGTCATTGAGCAGAAAGAGCAGGCTAGGTGACCCAGACAAACCATGATGAGTCATTGGGCATAAAAGGGCTAGGTGTCCCAGACAAACCACAATGAGTCATTGGGCATAATAAAAGGGCTAGGTGTCCCAGACAAACCACAATGAGAAATTGGGCATAAAAGGGCTAGGTGTCCCAGACAAACCATGATCATGTCATTGGGCATAAAAGGGCTAGGTGTCCCAGACAAACCATAATGAGAAATTGGGCATAAAAGGGCTAGGTGTCCCAGACAAACCACGATCATGTCATTGAGCAGAAAGAGCAGGCTAGGTGTCCCAGACAAACCATGATGAGTCATTGGACATAAAAGGGCTAGGTGTCCCAGACAAACCACAATGAGAAATTGGGCATAAAAGGGCTAGGTGTCCCAGACAAACCACGATCATGTCATTGAGCAGAAAGGGGGGGCTCTGCATCCCAGATAAACCATGATGGTGTCCTTGGGCAGACCGAGGACTAAGCATCCCAGACAAACCACGATGAATTCATTGGGGAGAAGGGCGGGGCAAGCATCCCAGACAAATCACAATGATATCCTCGGGCAGAAAGGGGCCCAGGCATCCCAGACAAACCACAATCCTGTCATTGAGCAGAAAGAAGGGTTAGGCATCCCAAATAAACCAGAATGATTTCATTGGGGAGAAGAGCGGGGCAAGCATCCCAGACAAACCACGATGGTGTCCATGGGCAGAAAGGGTGGCTAGGCATCCCAGACAAACCACGATGGTGTCATTGAACAATGAATGCAGATTTCAACCATTTTGGGGCCACCTGATTTCGTAGCAATAATTTTATCTCCCATACGAGGCACCTCCGGAAGTCACAAAGCCAAGATGGTGTCCCGTTCATGCAATTAAAGCTTAAAACCTTTATTTTTTTTTACGGGTGTGCTGTACGATGCACTCCTTCTACCACGTTCCTCATCCTTGGCAGGGAGGATTGATCAAGTAACAGAATAATCGAATGAGTTGGAAGGGACCTTGGAGGTCTTCTAGTCCAGCCCCCCTGCTCATTTCAGACTAATGGCTGTCCAGTCTCTTCTTTAAAACCTCCAGCGATGAAGCAACCCACAACTTCTGGTGGCAAGGAATTCCACTGATCAATTGCTCTCACTGTCAGGAAATTTCTCCTAAGTTCTAGCTTGCTTTTTTTCTGGATATTTGCTGGACCAGTTTCCAGAATATTGTAGAACCGGTCCGGCAAAATCCCCCTATTCCCCCTTCCTGTCTCCATCACAGAGAGGGAAGCCATGGAGCCAAGTACTCCAAACCCCATCGCCCACCCACCCCACCCCCATCAGCACAGCAGTGGGAAACCTCCTTCCCCGTGGGGGGAATAGGCCAAATTGGCTCTGCTGCCCCCTGCTGGCAGCTTCCGAAGGAGCCTTGGTGAGGTAGAACATTTGCAGTCCGCCTGTCGCCCCTGCAGGTTGCCTCTGGGAAGGACGTGAGTATCGCAGCGGCCACGCCGTGCAGACCCCAGACCCCTGCAAGCGCTGCCATTGTATGGTGAGTCTGCTTGGCTGGGTGGGTGGGGGAGGGGACTGAGTCTGTCTTGGGGGACACAACCCCCCACTGAACTGCTTGCCCCCACAGGCTGGCGAGGTCTCTTGCAGGCAGGTGAGCTGCCCACCTGCCCTCTGCAGCCATCCTGGCAAGCACCCGGAGGAGTGTTGCCCCACCTGTGATGGTGAGTTGCCCCCCCCAACATGTTTCCCATCCTCCCCCGCCCTCCAGGGATGTCCACTCAAGGACCGTCTTCCTGGAGGCACTGATAAGCGTATGGAAGGTTTGGCAGCAAGAGGTAGGAGATGCCGAGGTGGGCAGCTGCCGGTTTGCACCGGTTCAGGCGAACCGGTAGCTAAGATTCTGTGTAGTTTGGCAAACCGGCAAATCCAACCACTGGCAGGCCTTGTCCCTGCTCGTTTTTCGACTGGCTTTTTGGGGCATTTTGGGGCAAAAACAGCCTGAAAACAGCCCCCAAAATGGCCCGAATACAACCCAAAAAAGTGGCCTGAAAATGGCCCAAAATGGCTTGAAAACAGCCTGAAAAATGGCCCAAAATGGCCTGAAAACAGCCCGAAAAACGGCCTGAAAACGGCCTGAAAATGGCCCAAAATGTCCTGAAAACAGCCCGAAAAACAGCCTTAAAATAGCCTGAAAAACAGCCTGAAAACAGCCTGAAAATGGCCCAAAAATGGCCTGAAAATGGCCCAAAAATTGTCTGAAAATGGCCCTAGAATGGCCTTAAAATGGACCCAAAACAACCTGAAAATGGCCCAAAATGCCCAAAATGCCTGAAAATGCCCCCAAAATGCCCTGAAAATGGCTCAAAAATGGCCTGAAAATGCCCCCAAACAGCCTGAAAACACCCCCAAAATGGCCTAAAATGCCCCAAAATGGCCTGAAAATGCCCCGAAAAATGCCCTGAAAACGGCTCAAAAATGGCCCAAAAACAGGCTGGAAAACGGGGGGGACGGGCGGGGCCAGCCAGTGGTGGGATTTGCCTTAACCGGCTGGATCCTACCTCCACCTTCGAAGCAAGCGGCCGGGAGGCGGGGCTGGTTGTCGTGAGTGACGTCACCCACCCAGTCACATGACCCAGCCAGAGAACTGATTGTTAAAAAAATGTTCAGCCCGCCACTGGTAGAGAGAGAGGAAGTATTTAGATCCAATATGAATGATGCATGGCGATACAAAATCCCAAGGGAGAGGAGTATGGGAAACATGCTAAAAAATCAACCAGAATAGAAATACTAAAACGGTCAAGAGATGATGGATAGAAATAGAATACCTCCTAATATAAGATTTGTTCTATTAAGAATTCGAATGGAGGTAGGAACTGGAGGGGGAAAATAATATCATGCATATTCCTGTATAATATTTTAAAATTAATACATAGATGTAAAGTTCAGAAGTTGAAATATGATTTTATTATGGATACTTAAATAATATTACTATGGTTATTAGTATTGTATATTAAAATATTGAATAATTAAATGATGGAGGATTATATATACAGTGGTGGAGCAAATATTAATATATTAATAACTTTAATTTTAATATTTATAATTCTGTGAGTATGATTAATGTAACTAATATTATCATTATTATCGTGTATCAAAACTATAACTATACCCAGATGCCACACTGTTCATGTATTCAATACTTTTGTGTGTGTTTGTGCATGTGTGTTTGTGTGTGTAAACACACACACGTGGCAGGTGATCATTTTGTTCCCCCTGGGAAGTTTAAACATTTACCCCCAAAATGCATTTAACCCAAATTTTATTGATTGATTGATTGATTGATTCCATTGGTTGGGCGGTCCTCTTGCCATCGGGTGAGTCCCAACAAGATTGGCTGAGCGGGCAAAATAAAGCTTCCCCCCCATCAGGAGCAGTCTATCTGAAGGATGCCAAAAGAAACACAAAATTGTATTTCGTTTTATCTTACCCAGAAGAATGTAAAAGTAGAGAGAAGTTGAACGTACTAATTAGATTGTGCAAATATTAAAAGTAACCTTATCAAAAATTGAGAGTTTCTCCACTAGCTTTTTGGGTACCACAATGTGACCACAATGGACCCCAAAATTTCAATAAGTAAGATGGTTATTCATAGAGTTTTGTCCTAATTTACGACCATTCTTGCCACTGTTGCTAAGTGAATCACTGCAGTTGTTAAGCCAGTAACATGGTTGTTAAGTGAATCTGCCTTCCCCGTTGACATGGCTTGTCAGAGGGTCACAAAAAGGGGTCATGTGACCCTGAGACCCTGCAACCGTCGTAAGTATGAGTTAGTTGCCAAGGGTCTGAATTTTATGGGGAGGCTGCAATGGTCGTAAGTGTAAAAAAGGGTCATAAATCAGCATCGTTGGAACTTCAAATGGTCACTTTAACAAATGGTTTTAAGTCAAGGACTTAAATCTATCAGAGGATTACCTTACATACTACAATGACCGCCCAAAGTTACGACAAACCTCCCTCCACTACTTATAACCTGGATTCAAAGTTCCGACAGCCGGAGCCCCCACCTTCCCCCCCCCAGTCCTGTGACTGCTGTCAACTCATAAAACATTTCTATGCCTCTTTTAGAGTTACCATGAATTGGGGGGGGGCTTTGAATGAGCAGTGGGGCAGTTTAAATTACGTGTCTCAGAGCCGGCTTCATGCAGGTCATGCCGACATGTTTGCTCCTAATAAATCCTTTGAAGATTTTGAAGTTTGTCTCGAGGCTCACGATTTCCAGCCACTGCTGGAATCCTGACAGCAAGCCAATTCTGAGACACATCATTTACTCTCATCTGTGACCAGGGGTGAGATTCAAAATTTTTAACATCTGGTTCTGTGGGCAGGGCTAGGTGGGTGTGGCCATGTGACTGGGTGGGGGTGGCTTCTTCTTCTTCCTTTTTTGCAGCACCACCTCCCGTTTTTGGGCCTCAGGGAAGCCTCCTCAGGGGGCATTTTTACTTGCAGGAAACCTCCTTGGGGGCCAGGAAGGCAGAAAATGGAGCGCGGGGGGCACATAGCACCCACCCACCCACTCCCCGCGCCCTTTTTCCCCTCCTGAACCTCAAGGGAGCCTCCTGGGTGAAGCAGCAAGACAGCAAATGGGATCCTGGCACAGCTGATCATCGGACAACAGCTGATCGTCGCATGAGGGGGGAAAAGAAATATCTTAAGGAGTGACTAGGCGGGGGAGAACGCAGTGAGCGATGTTGCGCATGCACGATAAGGACTGACTGGGCAGGGAGGGGAGGAGCAGGCGGAGAGGGCCGGAGCAGGGCCAGCCAGGGGCACAATTTGCCGGTTCTCCGAACTGCGCAGAATGATAACAACCGGTTCTATACAACCGGTGCGAACCGGTAGAATCCCACTCCTGCCTATGACCCTGATTTCCCACCCCTCCCCTCTGGGTGTATCACAACTCATATCCTCCAATGAAACACCTTCATAGCTGAGAGTCACCAATCACATTCTCCAATTAGGGATTTTCCGGGCAGAAATTCTGGTAGCTTAGTTACAATCTTTGCAAGTTAAGAATGGAATGCACTTTCATTTCCAAACTGCCGCACTGCTCCTTCAAATCTGCCCCCCGGTCATGGCAACTCTAAAACAAGCATTTTCTGAGTTGATGACTGCATGTTGGGCACTCAGCAAACCAGCCCATATTCGCATTCACCCAACTGCAATTTATGACGTATTTTTGCCAAAACATGGCATCTGGCATCTGGCAAAAACTCCCCATACCAAACAACGGGTCTGTTTAATGACTGTGGGTTCACTTAACAACCATCACATAAAAAAAAAAAAAAAACAGGGTTCCTCACATGATGGCTTGCTGTACAACCGCCACAACTGTACATGGGATCTGTACTGCAACGTCCAGATCCCATTATGGTCCTACCGAGAACTATTTCTATGTAGTTTTCTTTCTGGGGGAATTCTCCTTACCTGTCTGCCCACGGACAGGTGTAGAAATGGCCAGGTGGAGCGCTAGGGGGTAGGGAAAGCTCTTGTGTTAAAATTACCCCGAGGTTACGCCAAGGAGAGGAAAGTTCGACACACCCCTTCTGCGTTACTCTTTTCCCTTCCTGAATCTTTCAAGAAGAGACTGGACTGCCATCTGTCAGAAATGGTGTAGGGTCTCCCGCTTGGACGGGGGGTGGGGTTGGACTAGATGACCTACAAGGTCCCTTCCAACTCTGATTATCTGTTTATCATCCCCTTTGCGAGTCTGTGAATTTGAAGGCCGGTTGTACCAGGATGGAGTGACGTTCTCACCTGCTGCGGGAAGCCCCTGCCTGCAGTGCCGGTGCTTGGTGAGTAGGGGATGCTGGGTGAACTGGTTGGTCTGGGAGGGAGACTGAATCAGGAGGCCAGAATTCAGAATGATATAGCTTATTTTCCAAAGCACCGGAACCCAAGACAAGAAGCAACAGATGGAAACTAATCCAGGAGAGAAGCAACCTGGAATTCAAGGAGAAACTTCCTCACAGTGAGGAAATTTAACCAGCGGAACTGCTTGCCACTAGAAGTTGTGGAGGAGCCGTCACTGGAGGTTTTGAAGAAGAGACAGGACAGCCACCTGTCTGAAATTGTATATAGGGTCTCCTCTTTGAGCAGGGGGGGGTGGACTAGATGAACCTCCAAGGTCCCCTCCAGTTCTACTCTAATTGAACTATCTAAGAATAATAGAATAGCAGAGTCGGAAGGGACCTGGGAGGTCTTCTAGTCCAACCCCTGCTCAGGCAGGAAACCCTCTCCCATTCCAGACAAATGCTTGTCCAGTCTCTTCTTGAAATCCTCCAGTGTGGGAGAAGCCACAACTTCTGGAGGCAACGTCTCTTCCACTGGTTAATGGTTCTCACAGTCTGGAAGTTTCTCCTTAATCCCAGGTTGCTTCTGTCCTTCATTAGTTTCCATCCGTTGTTGTCCTGCACTCAGGAGCTTTGGAGTCTAGCTTGACCCCCTCTTCTACAGAGGATTCGGTCAGACCATTTGACCGAAATGCTATAGGGTTTCCTGGCTTGGCAGGGGGTTGGACTAGAAGACCTCCAAGGTCCCTTCCAACTCTGTTATTCCTATTCTATTCTATCCTATTCTATTCTATTTTCTATTCCATTCTCTTTTCTATTCTATTCCAGTTTCTATTCTATTCTCTTTTCTCTTATTTTCTATTCTCTTATTTTCTATTCTCTTATTTTCTATTCTATTCTATATTCTATTCTATTCTCTTTTCTATTCTATTATTTTCTATTCTATTCCATTTTCTATTCTATTCTATATTCTATTCTATTCTCTTTTCTATTCTATTTATTTTCTATTCTATTATTTTCTATTCTATTCCATTTTCTATTCTGTTCTATTTTCTTTTCTAGTCTAGTCTATTTTCTAGTCTATTGTCTTTTTTAGTCTAGTCTATTTTCTATTCCATTTTCTAGTCTATCTATTTTCTACTCTGTTCTGTTCTGTTCTATTCTATTCTGTTCTGTTCCACTCCATTCCATATTTCTATTCTATTCTATTCTATTCTATTCTATTCTATTCTATTCTATTCTATTCTATTCTATTCTATTCTATTCTATTCTATTCTATTCATTCTATTCCATTATTCTATTCTATTCTATTCTATTCTATTCTATTCTATTCTATTCTATTCTATTCTATTCCACTCCATTCCATATTTTCTATTCTATTCTATTCTATTCTATTCTATTCTATTCTATTCTATTCTATTCTATTCTATTCTATTCCATTCCATTCCATATTTTCTATTCTATTCTATTCTATTCTATTCTATTCTGTTCTGTTCTGTTCTATTCTATTCTATTCTATTCTATTCTATTCTATTCTATTCTATTCTATTCTATTCCATTCCATTCCATTCCATTCCATATTTTCTATTATATTCTATTCTGTTCCACTCCATTCCATATTTTCTATTCTATTCTATTCTATTCTATTCTATTCTATTCTATTCTATTCTATTCTATTCTATTCTATTCTATTCTATCCTATCCATTCTTCTTTGTGGCAGCCCCTCAAATCCTGCCATCCTGTCTCCCCCCAGTCCTTCTTTTCATCAAACTAGGCCTACCCAATTCCTGCAACCATTTGTTGCATGTTTTAGGCCTCCCGTCCCCTAAAATCGCCTCTTTTGTTCTTCTCCACACTCAACATCTGAGTCTCAACATCTTTTTTTTTTTTTTTTTTTGGAAGCCTGGGAGTTGACGTCCCCCTCCCCCCCGTTCCAAACTCCCTGAGCCGGCTGGGGAATTCTGGAGGCGGAAGCCCACCCGTCTCTTCCACTTGCGGAATGGCTGGGGAGTTCGCTTCTCTTTCTTTCCTTCCCTCAGGATGGACATGTCCGATGCCAGGAGGAACTCTGCCCCCCGACGCCCTGCGCCCGGCCCCTCCGAGACCCCCAACGCTGCTGTCCAGTGTGTGCAGGTGACCTTTGACCCTCCCCCTTGACCCCTTCGCTGCTCATTTCCCCCTGTGGAGTTGAATGGGCTCCCTCAGCTCAGCTTGGATGGGTGACGTCATGGAAGTTTGCAGCACACAACTTGGCTCACTTGTTTGAGTCATCTCCAGGGGGCCTGGAACGGGTTAATCAACCCCAAAAGGACTACTCAATCCCTTTCTTATTACTGATAGTCCTCGACTTACAACACTTCGTTTAGTGGCCATTCAAAATTACGACAGCCCTGAAAAAAAGCGACTTTGCGACCGTGTTTCACCCTTATGACCGTTGCAGCATTCCCCCATGGTCACGTGATCAAAATTCAGACGCTCAGCAACCTGCTTGTATTTATGACAGTCGCAGCATCCGGGGTGGGGTGGGGGGTAGAATCATATGATTCCCTTTTGCGATGTTCTGACCGACCGGGGAAGCCAGTTTCACTTAACGACCAGGTTACTGACTTAAAAACCATGAGGATTCATTTAACAACGCTGGCAAGAAAGGCCCTCAAATGGGGGCGAAAATGCCCTAAACAAACGTCTCGCTTACCAACGGAAATTTGGGCTTCAATGGTGGGTCGTAAGTCGAGGACCACCTGTGTTTTTTGATTCAAGATACGTTAATTAGCTAGGGATCTCAAACAAATGGTTTTCGTTTGGATTTGGCTTCTACTGGGGAGATTCTGCATCATAAACTAGGATTTATGGCTGAGGCCAGTGGTGGCTAACCGTTTTGGGCGCCTGTACCAAAAATTGTGTGTGCACTTGCACGCTTGCGATTGCTGCCAGCACCCAAAAGGTAATGGGTGCCCCCCCATGCCCTCTACGCATGCATACACAATACCCACCCACCCTGCCACACCCTTACCTGCACTGTACTTCACAGCTGATTTTTGACCATTTTGATGCCTTTTTTGGCCTCCCAGAGGCTTAAGGAAGTCTTCTGCAGGCTTCTGCAGTCTTTGCAGGCCGAAAACTAGGCCTGTTTCATCACTTCTGGTATTTCCGGAAAAACAGGAAGTGATGAAACGGGGCTAGTTTTTGGCCTGCAAAGCCTGCAGAAGCCTTCCTCAAGCCTCTGGGAGGCCATAAAAGGCCTCAAACCGGCCGAAAATCAGCTGGGAGGCACACACATGTGCAGTGAGGTAAGTTTGCCTGCAGCTCGTGTGCCGGCACAAATGGCTCTGCGTGCCACCTGTGGCATGCATGCCCTAGCTTTGCCACCACAGGCTTAAGCTGTCCTACAAATGCAGCTGGCTGAGGTTGGTTCAGCAAACTATGGCTTGGCGTGTCGCAGGAGGCTATTGCTATTCAACACTCTGAAATGCTGGTGGGGGAGGAAACAGGAGGAGGACGGGGTGTTGTGTGCATTCGCCGCCTTGAGTTATTTGTACAAGTAATATAGATAGTCCTCGCATTGCAACCATTCATGACAGTAAGCGCGAAGACCAGTTGCGGGTTGCTTTTTTTTTCAGTGCTGTCATAGCTTAGAATGGTCACTAAATGTATGGTTATAAGTGGAGGATAACCTGTATGCCACTTGTGTCAATGCAGCCCCTGGGGTCCCTTCCCAATAGAATAAGAATAGAATAGAATAGAAAATAGAACAGAACAGAACAGAAAAGAATAGAATAGAATAGAATATAGGAGAGAACAGGAGGAATAGAATAGAATAGAACAGAACAGAACAGAACAGAGTAGATAGAATAGAATAGAGTAGAGTAGAGTAGAATAGAATAGAATAGAATAGAATAGAATAGAATAGAATAGAATAGAATAGAATAGAATAGAACAGAACAGAATAACAGAGTTAGAAGAGACCTTGGAGGTCTTCTAGTCCAACCCCCTTATTCAAGCAGGAACCCCATACAATTACAGACAAGTAGCTGTCCAATTTCTTATTAAAGACTTCCCGTGTCGGAGCAGTCACCACGCCTGGGGGCAAAAGCCATTCCACTGACCGATTGTCCTCACCGGTAGGAAGTTCCACTTACAAAGGCCTTGTAAAACATGGAGAGTCTCAGGTAGTGGGGACGAAACCCAGGTTTGTGCTTGGCAGCCTAGCCACGATGAAACCCAGTTTGACACACACACCCCCACTCTTACCGGTGACTGCCAGTTTGTGTCTTCGAGGACCTCGAATTTGAAGATGGCACCGAGTGGGCACCGGCGAGGGACCCTTGCAGCGTCTGCACCTGCCAGCAGGGGGAGACGGTGTGCCATGCC
>NC_142014.1:81703398-81845898 GCF_049901735.1 Notechis scutatus | reverse complement strand
AGAAAGAAAGAAAGAAAGAGAGGGAGGGAGGGAGGGAGGGAGGGAAGGAAGAAAAAGAAAGGGAGGGAAGGGAGAAAGAAAGAGAAAGAAAGAAAGGGAGGGAAAGAAGAAAGAAGGAAGGAAGGGAAAGTGAATGAGATATGGATGGATAGATGGATGGATGGACAGTTGGAAGGAGGGAGGGAGAGAGAGAGAGAGAGAAAGGAGAGGAAGGAAGGACCACAAACCCTGGCAGTAGACACAACTTTAGAGGATGCTTTGAAACAGCACAGCAATCCAGGGCTGGAAGGGACCTCGGATGTCATCTAGTCCAACCCCCTGCTCCAGCAGGAGACCTGATATCATCTTGGTTATTTTGGTGCCTCTAACACAGAGGAGAAATTCCCAGAAATCCCCAACCTCTTTGCCAACCTCTCCCCACCCCCACCCCCGTAAAAAAAAAAAAACTAGAGCTAAAACTTCATGCCGTATTAAAAAGAAGAATAGAAAAGGGGCTGCTGTGTATTAATGGACTGCTAAATTAGCCACACCCACTCAGTCACATGACAATTTGTCCCCACCCACCCAGCC
This sequence comes from Notechis scutatus, assembly GCF_049901735.1. Taxonomy (NCBI): domain Eukaryota; kingdom Metazoa; phylum Chordata; class Lepidosauria; order Squamata; family Elapidae; genus Notechis; species Notechis scutatus. Next base: position 81,845,328 of record NC_142014.1, on the reverse strand, counting down.
ACATGACCACATAGCCATGCCCGTCCTGCCACGCCCACCAAGCCACTCCCACAAAGCCAGTAGTAAAAAAATTTGAATTCCACCACTGCTCCAAAACCACAAGGGATCTCATCTCTGGGATCGGTGGCCTCGAACCCAGTTGTAGGACGGGGGGGGGGTGGGCTGAGAGGAAAATGAAAGTGGCTTGGCAGAATTAGGGCGCTGTTGCAGTCAGAGAGAAAAAAAATCAAGCTAATATTAAAGAAAACAAAGCAAGGAAAAAGATACATTTTTTTAAAAAAAAACAAGTTTTATTGATTTTTTAAAGACAAACAAAACATAAGACATCAAAGTATAAAACCTCCTTTCTAAAAATTACTTATAAGTTTTAACAAGGCAAATAAAACATTATTTTTTAAGGCATAATTCCACATGATCACATTTCCATTTAAACACATATATATATTTTCCAAATTTCTCATTGTTTCTCCCTTCACTTTTATTCAATTATGTTTCTTTCTATCAAGGTTTTATTAATTCTCAATCAAGCATAAACACACAAAATACAAAACATAAAACAAGACATAAAAAGATAAAACCTCCTTAATTATCATTTATACATGTCTTTTCCAAATTTCTCTCCCTTTAGTTTTATTCCTCCAAGGTTTTATTAATTCACAATCAAAACATAGCTAACCAAAACATAAAACATAAAACTTCTTTTGGAAAGTGGCTTAGCCCCGGGTTACATCTTTTTTTACAGACCTAAATCAAATTCATGCTCACCTTATATACCATTCATATCTTATTAACCATTCTATATTTTCTATATAACTTCTCCCTTCTTTTCACTCTCTTAATTATATTTTGTTTATTTCATCTTATTTCAAAATCATTATGTTTGTATCTTTTGTCCGTTCTGGAAAAGATACATTTTTGAGGGAGGAAGGAAGAAAGAAAGGGAACATTCCTTTTACAAAATCTTATACTAAATGAAATCCAGACATTCTTGCATTTTAATGTCTAAGAGAGCACTCATTTTTTCTTAAAAAAAATATCTTACACTAAAATGGAATTCAGACGTTCTTGCATTTCAATTTCTAATTTGTTTTTAAAAAGATCTTGCGCTAAAGGATATCCAGGTACTCTTGCATTTCAGTCCATACGAGATTATTCATTTGAAAAAAAATCTTGTGCAGTTACTCCAATTAAATCCTGAGCCTCGAGCCACACTCCCAACACTAAAGAGGATTTAATTAACATTCTACATCTGGCACTAACCTGGGCATAGCCAACTCTGAGATACGTAATTCACCGTCACCCTTGATCCTGCTTTTCCCCTCCCCCCTCTGTGTGTATCATCCAACGAAAAACAGGTCCATAGCCAAGAGTCATCAATCATGCTCTCCAATTAGATTTTTGCACGGAAGAAGCTTCAGTCGTCTAATCAGTCTTTGAAGAAAATATGAATGGAATGTGCTTTTGATTCCACACTGCCGCCTGCTCTGAAACTCTTCCCTTCTTTCTGTTGTCAACTATAAAATGTGCATACAAAATGTTTTATGAGTTGACACTTGAGCTAAACTATATTCAGGTACTCTTGCATTTCAGTCCGTAAGAGATTACTCATTTAAAAAAGACCTTGCCCTAAACGATATCCAGAACTTGCATTTCAATTTTGAAGAGCGCATTTGTTTCTTTTTTTTTAAAAAAAAAAATCTAAATGATCTTTAGACCCTCCCACATTTCAGTTTCTAATGAACCCCCTGCCCCTCTTCTCTCCCCTGATTCAGTGGCCCCCAGCTTTGTTTATGTATTTTATTTATTAAATTTATATCCTGCCCATCTCGCTGTCAAGGCAAGTTTTATCTCATTGCCGGGGTGCCAATAAGCGCTCAGCTGTTTGGAAATTTAGATGTGGCCCCATTGTCTCCCTTGCGCCAGGGGTCTTAGTAGCTCTCACTGTGCCCCCTCCAAGGTTCCTGCTGCCCACGATGCCACCAGTGCCTCTACAACCAGCGCCTCTACAACCATGGCCAAGAGTTTGCTGATCCGGACAGTCCCTGCCAGAGCTGCCAGTGTAAGGTAAGACCCATCCGCTCCGACCCAGAGATGATGCCCCCCAATTCTCCCGCCTGCCTTCAGTTGCCTGGCAGCCCAAATCCTGAAGCTGCCACCCCAAAACTCAACCATCCTTTGGTTGGCTCTTTTGGGGATCACAATTTCCTCTCGAAACTTTTGCAGGAGTAATTTTGCTTTCAAAAAAAAGATAAAAGGAACCCTCCAGAGGTGGGTATTCAGCAGGTTCTGACCAGTTCTGGAGAACCGGTCGTGGAAATTTTGAGTAGTTCGGAGAACCGGCCAATGCCACCTCTGACTGGAGGTTTTGCAGTATCCTTCCCCTGCCACACCCACCAAGCCACGCCCACAGAACCTGTAGTAAAAAGTTTTTGAATCCCACCACGGGAACCATCATAATTTAATAATGGAATGGAACAGAATGGAATAGAGGGAATGTAGGAGGAGAGGAGAGAAGAGAAAAGAAGAGAAGAGAAAATATGGAATGGAATGGAAGGGAAGGAAGGGAAGGGAAGGGAAGAAGAGAAGAGAAGAGAAGAGAAGAGAAGAGAAGAGAAGAGAGAGGAGAGGAGAGGAGAGGAGAGGAGAGAGGAGAGGAGAAGGGAGAAGAGAAGAGAAGAGAAGAGAAGAGAAGAGAAGAGAAGAGAAGAGAAGAGAAGAGAAGAGAAGAGAAGAGAAGAGAAGAGAAAATATGGAATGGAAGGGAAGGAAGGGAAGAGAGGAGAAGAGAAGAGAGGAGAGGAGAGGAGAAGAGAAGAGAAGAGAAAATATGGAATGGAAGGGAAGGGAAGAGAGGAGAAGAGAAGAGAAGAGAAGAGAAGAGAAGAGAAGAGGAGGAGAGGAGAGGAGAAGAGAAGAGAAGAGAAGAGAAGAGAAAATATGGAAGGGAAGGGAAGAAGAGAAGAGAAGAGAAGAGAAGAGAAGAGAAGAGAAGAGAAGAGAAGAGAAGAGAAAACAGAGTAGAAAACAAAATAGAGAGCAGAACAGAATAGAATAATGGAATGGAATGGAATTGAAAAAAGGAATAGAATAGAAAAAGGAATAGAATAAGGAACAGAACAGAACAGAATTCTTTATTGGCTAAGGAATTTGTCTCCAGTGCAGAAACTCTCAGTGTACATACAAACAATAAAGTAATAATCATCACCACAATGATACCAATAAGAGAAGGTAGCAGAAACGATGAGAAGGGTAATCGTAATATAAAGCACGTTTATCTCCAGTTATCTCCACTGGAGCTTCTGCAAGATTAGACGGGGAAGGAGCAGAACCTGAGGGTCCTTCGGATCTGAATCCCCACCTGTCTCCCCTCTTGCAGGGCGGCACCGTCCACTGCTCGCCCACCGTTTGCCCCCCCGTGACTTGCCCCCAGCCAGAGCGGAGGCCTGGATCCTGCTGTCCTACCTGCCCCGGTGAGTAACTGAAAGGAAGGGATGGCGCACCTGCCAGCTCTTGCTTTCTCTCTCGGGAATTCCAGGTTTGGTGGGAGGGGAGGGGAGGAAGGAAAGAAAATAGAGAAAGAGAAAGAAGGAAGGAAGGAAGGAAAATAGAGAAAGAGAGGGGAGGGAGGAAGTCAAGGAGGAAGGGAGGGAGGAAGGGAGGAAGGGAAGGGGAAGGAAGGAAGGAGAGGGAGGGAGGGGAAGAAAGGAGGGAGGGGAGAGGAAAGGAAAGGAAGGGGAGGGAAAGGAAGGAAAGGGAGGGAGGGAAGGGGGAGGGAGGGAGGGAGGAAAATAGAGAAAGAGAAGGGAGGGGAAGGGAGGAAGTCAGGGAGGGAGGGGGAAGGAAGGAAAGGAAGGGAAAGGAAAGGAAGAAGGAAAATAGAGAAAGAGGGAAGGAAGGAAAATACAGAAAAAGAGGGAAGGGGGAGAGGGAGGGAGGAAGTCAGGGAGGGAGGAGAGAGGGACGAAAGGAAGAGAAGGGGAAGGAGGGAGAGGGAGGGAGGGAAAGGAAGGGAAGGAGGGAGGGAGGGGAAGAAAGGAGGGAGGGAGAGAGGAAAGGAAGGGGAAGGAAGAGGAGGGAAAGGAAGGAGAGGGAGGGAGGGAAAGGAAGGGAAGGAGGGATGGAGGGGGAAGAAAGGAGGGAGGGAGGAAAGGAAAGGAAGGGGAAGGAAGGGGAGGGAAAGGAAGGAAAGGGAGGGAGGGAAGGGGGGGGAGGGAAGGAAGGAAAGGAAGGGAAAGGAAAGGAAGAAGGAAAATAGAGAAAGAGGGAAGGAAGGAAAATACAGAAAAAGAGGGAAGGGGAGAGGGAGGGAGGAAGTCAGGGAGGGAGGAGAGAGGGACGAAAGGAAGGGAAGGGGAAGGAGGGAGGGAGGAAAGGAGAGGAGAGGAAGGGAAGGAAGGAGAGGTAGGGAGAGAAATGAAGGGAAGGGAAGGAAGGAAAGAAGGCAGGCATTGCCCCCCACCCGCTCTGCTTCAAACCCCTATTTGTTTAGATTGCTCTTAATCCTCTGTAACTTTAATCTCTCTTTATATTGATTGATATGGTCTTTATAGCTCTACATCTTACTACAGTATATTGTAAACTGCCCAGAGCCATCTGGGACCGCCAGGTGGGCATCCTATCCGTGTAATAAACGGGTACATCAAAATAACAACTGGGTGGTAGAGACGAATAGCGGTGTGCGCGTGAATCTTAATCCCTCCTCCTCCTTCCCTCCCCCCCGCTAGGCTGCCTTCACCACAACCAGGTGGTGCCAGATGGGGAGGAAGTCCCCAACTCGCTGGATCCGTGCCAGGTTTGCGTCTGCACCGGGGGAGAGCTAGTCTGCACCCCACGGAAGTGCGTGGCTCCCCTCTGCGCCCACCCCTTGCCGGGCTCCTGCTGCCAAAACAACTGCAACGGTAAGAGGGCAGAACCTCGCAGGGTTGCCCCAGAAAACCCGGTTCTATCCGGTGTGCAATATCCAATAAACCACACACACCGAGGTGGAGATTTAACGAATCAGAATAGAAAGCAGGGAAGCAGGGGTGGGATTCAGCCGGTTCAGGCTGGTTTGAGCGAACCGGGTGTTAAATTTACATCGGGTTCGCCGAACCGGTAGCAGGCCCTGCCTGCCTTGCCCCTCCCTTCCCAGGAGTCTCCACGTGGCCCATTTTGGATGCAGGTAAGTAAAGGGTCTGGGAGGGCAAAAATGGGCCAAACTGGAAGTTCCGGAAGTCTGTTGGGCCTGTTTCCGGCTTCCGGAGGGCCTCTGGAGCCCGGGGGAGGCCGTTTTCTCCCTCCCAGAGGCCCGAGGGAAGCCTCCGGACTCTGGGGGAGGTGAAAAACGGCCCTCCCGGAAGCGCTAGGCCACGCCCACCATGGCCACACCCACCCAGCAACCGGGCAGAGAACTGTTTGATGGGATTTTTGAATCCCACCCCTGGCTGGAAGGGATCTTGGAGGTCTTCTAGTCCAACCCGCTGCCCAAGCAGGAGACCCCATACAATTCCAGTCACAGGGCTGTCCAGTCTCTTCTTAAAAAACCTCCAGTGATGGAGCACCCACAACTTCTGATGGCAAGCGGTTCCACTGGTTTAAGGTCTTCACCGTTAGAAAATTTCTCCTGAATTCCAGGATTGTTTCTCTCCTTTGATTCGTTTCCATCCGTGGTTTCTTCTCCTGACTTCTGGTGCTTTGGAAAATAAATGGAGCCCCTCCTCTTTGGGGCAGCCCCTCAAATATTAGAAAACTGCTATCATGTCCCCCCCCGGTCCTTCTTTTCTCTAGACTAGATATACCCTGCAACCGTTCTTTCTGTGTTTTGGTCTCCAAGCCTTCTAATCATCTTCGTGGCTCTTCTCTGCCCTTTTTCCAAAGTCTCAACATCTTTTTTTGTAATGTGGGTACCAAAAGTAGACCCGGGATTCCAGGTGTGGCCTTATTAAGGGTTTATAACGTGTTATTAACACTTCAACTGATTTTAATTCTATGCCTTTAAGATTCGATGACCCTTTAAGGAAGTGACACATTTGACCTAAACTCTCCCTTAAAGTATAATAGTGACCTCACTGCCTTTCTGCTCTCCAGAAGGTGTTAGGTGTTCTCTGAGAGCCCCGGAGAAGGCAGCAGAGCATGTGCAGAGTGTCAAAGCTCACCCATTTCCCATTCATGTGCCTGCACCTGGAATCATCTTCTTTTCACGACCCTGTAATCCCTTGCAGGGTGGAGTCTGGGCAAAACGAATGGAGCTGAGTGTTTTACTGGCCGGATGCTCATCCTGTCGCCGATGTGGAGTTTTGTTCAGCAGATATATATTCTCATTGCATCCAGGGAGAGAAATATATCTGCCTCTAACCTAGGATTGAACTCACAGCCTCCTGATTGTGAGGCGAGAGCTCCACCTCTAGGCCACCGCACCACTCATGGGCCTGCCCTGGAATATCCCTCCCCCCAAATTCCCCTCAGTTTGCAAAAATAATGAAGCTGATTTGTCTTGAAATGGTATAGAGCTGTGATGGCGAACCTATGGCATGCGTGCTACAAGTGGCACGCAGAGCCATTTGTGCCGGCACGCGAGCTGCAGGCAAACTTTATACCTCATTGCACATGTGTGGCGCCTCACGGCTGATTTTCGGCCACTTTGAGGCCTTTTTCTGCCTCCCAAAGGCTTGAGGAAGGCTTCTGCGGGCTTTGCAGGCCGAAAACTAGGCCCGTTACGTCACTAACCCATTTTTTTTTCTGAAAATACCGGAAGTGACAAAACAGGGCTAGTTTTAGGCCTGCAGAAGCCTGCAGAAGCCTCCCTCAAGCCTCTGGGTGGCCGAAAAAGGCCTCAAAGTGGCCGAAAATCAGCGGTGAGGCCCTGTGCAGGTAAGGGGACAGCAGGGGTGGGTGGGGATTGAGCATGCATGTGTACGGGGCATGGGGGGGGCACACATTACCTTCTGGGTGCTGGCACGCAAGCACGAGCGCGCAAGTGCACACATGATTTTTGTGCACAGGAGCCCCGAAAGGTTAGCCACCCCTGGTATAGAGTCTCTTGTTCAAGTGGGGGGTGGACTACAAAACCTCTGAGGTTCCCTTCCAACTCTGTTATTCTTACATTTTCTAACCAGGCTGCAGCTACGCTGGAAAGGAGTACTCCAATGGAGCAGACTTCCCCCACCCCACTGACAGCTGCCGGCAGTGTCACTGCATTGTGAGTGCCCAGTGGTGGCAGGGGAAGCTGGCAGCCCCTACCCTACCCCCACCCACCCCCGATACAACAGTTCAGAGGAAGATAGGGTGGGTCGCTTCTGGGGCAGGGGAGGGGTGGGCTGCATGACCTCAAGAGTGCCTGTTGAATCAAGAAGAGACCATTCCTTCCCTCCTTCCTTCCCTCCCTTTGGCAGAATGGCCATGTGCAGTGCCTCTCCCGTCGGTGCCCACCTCTGCTCTGCCCCGAGCCCACCCTGAGACCCCAAGAGTGCTGCCCCCAATGTCCAGGTAAGACCCTCCCCCTTCTTGAGTGCCTCACCCCACAACGGGCTGGGTTTTGCCATGGAGGGCAGCCATGCCCAATGGGCTCCTACAAGGAGCCAAGGGAAACTGCGCCATGCCTCTAAACAGCCCCTTCCCCTTTTTTATAGCCCCTCCGGCTGGCTGCCTCTACTTGGGGGTCACCTACAAGCACCTGGAGCGGTTCTACGACCCATCGGAGAAGTGCCGCACCTGCGTTTGTGCCAATGGTACCATCACGTGCCAGCGCCAGCCCTGTGCACCGGTCCTGTGCTCGCACCCACTGCAGCAGGGATGTTGCCGCTCGTGTGACGGTAACAGGTGGCCTCTGGCCCCTCCCCTTGCTCACCCCTGGACCCCCAGCCCTGGGGGAGGGGGCTCGCTCATTCGATTTGAAGCAAGGGACCCCGACAGAGTGGCACCACACATCAGTGGGCTTTCATCTCTCCCTCCGCCCCAAACACAGCTGGGCTGGGCTGCCAGCCATTGCTCCCATGCCAGTTGGGTGCAGGATTCAGGCTGCCATGGGCTTGTGGCACCAATGGGGGCGGCGTTGCCCCAGGCAGTGTTGTGGCCCGCCAGCAGTCAGCGGATCTGGCGGCAGAGTCAGACAGTGAGAAGGTTGGGGAGGAACCTGGGCCAGTCCTGGAGTCTGGGGAAGGCTCTGCGTCGGAGGCAGAGATGGCGCCAGGGCTGTCTGACAGTTATCAGCTGCCTTCGGAGTCGGACATCAGTGGGGAAGAAGAGCAGCTGGAACCTGTTCCCGATGTGCGCATGCACAGAGCTGCCAGACGAAGGGTGTGGGGAAGGCTCGGAAGAGGGCTCTGTGTCGGAGGCAGAGATGGGGCCAGGGCTGTCCGACAGTTATCAGCTGCCTTCGGAGTCAGAGATCAGTGGGGAAGAAGAACAGCTGGAGCCTGTTCCCAGTGTGCACATGCGCAGAGTTGCTAGAAGAAGGGAACAGCTAAGGAACAAGAGGCAGAGATGAGGCCAGGGAAGTCTGGTAGTTGTCAGCTGCCTTCGGAGTCAGATAGCAGTGAGGCAGAAGAATAGCTGGAGCCTGTTCCCAATGTGTGCATGTGCAGAGTTGCCAGATGAATGGAACAGCTGAGGGACAAGGGCTGACTTGGGAATAAAGCCACGGGTGGGTGGTGAATGGCCCCTCCCCTAGGGAATAAAAGAGGAGTGAAAGGGGAGTGGAGGCTTTGCAGGAGACAATTAGTTCATTTGGGTGAAGGTCTGTTCCTGCATTCTTGCCAAGTATTGTTTGCTACAGTGTGGCGTCTGAAAGATATCGGCCTGGCAACTCTCCAAGCCTGATAAATGTCTGTAATTGGGAACTAGCTTGGAAGACTGTTGACTGGGACTTTGCTGGAGAGGAAATTCATTGTAAATCAAATGAAAGGGGTTTATCGGGATGAGGACTCAGTTTAGGGGAAGCCTAGGTCAGAACATGCAGGGCGTTGTGTTACACACCCAAAACAACAGGGTGTAAAAACACGGATGCCCAGCACATTCAGAGACACACCCCTGCTCGTGCCAGCCTGTTAGAGAAAGTTTCATGGCTACCTGGGGTGCTGAACGTCATCAGCATATGGTTGGCACAGGTTACAGGGACTCCTCGACTTACAACAGTGCTGTCAGGATTCCAGCAATCGCTCTAATGAAATCATGATTCTCGAGCCAATCTTCAAAAAACTTCAAAGGATTCATTAGAGGCGACCTACTGGCCCTGCCCTGTATGAAGCCAACTCTGGCATACATCATTTACAGTCCCCTGTGATCCTGTTTCACCCCCCCCTCTCCTCGCTGGGTGTGTCATCAATCACATTCTCCAATTAAATATATTTGCGGGCTAAAGCTCTGGTAGTTTAGTTACAATCGTTTAAAGAGAAGAGTTGAAATGTACTTTCGATTTCCCTCCTTTTTTATGGCAACTACTAAAATAGGTATAGGAATGTTTTATGAATTGACAAGTTCATTTAGTGAACCTTCAACGACACTGAAAAAAATGACCTATGACCGCTTTTGCATGCTTATGATGGTTGCAGTGTCCCAAGGATCACGTCATCAAAATTTGAACCCTTGGCGACTGCCTCTTATTTACGGTGGTCGTGGCATCCCTGGGGTGGGGGTGTTGTCATGTTATCAAAATTCAGAAGGTTGCGACTGTACTTATGATGGTTGCAGCATCCCGGAATCCCCTTTTGCAACCACCCGATGCGCAAAGTCAACGGGAGAAGCCAGATTCGCTTCATAAGCACCATCCTCACTTAACAACAGGCAGGGATTCACTTAACAACAGTTGTCAGGGCTCCAACAAATCCACCCCCATTCAAATCATAAGTCTCTAGCACAGGGGTGGGCAAACTTTTGGCTCGGGGGCCGCATTGACTTTTAAAATTTGACAGACGGGCCGGGTCAGCACAAGATTTTTGGGAATCGCCCCCTTCCCCCTTCCCCCCTCTTCTCCTCCTTCCTCTCCCTCGGAGGCTCCTCCCTCAGAGGCCCCTGAGTCAGGAGTTGCTACGCCGGCGCGGCTCGCTGCTCCAATCCCGCGTTGCCTTGGGAAGGAAAGGCAAAAGGAAGAGCCGCGGCGGTGCTTTGCAACGGAGCAGCGGCACCGGAGGCTCAGGCTCAGTGGCTCCTGGTTTTGCCTTTTCCTTCCCAAGGCAACGCGGACTGGAGCCGCACGGAGCTGCGCCGGCGGTAGCAACTCCTGACAGCCCCAGCCGGACACCTGAGCGGAGCCCGGGCGAAACTGCCTGTTGCTGCTGCCGGAGCACCACCGGGTCGCTCCACCAAGCAGCCTGCCCGCCCACCGGCTTCCCCTCTGCCGTGCGGTTGGGGCCAGGCGCAAGCGCCCGCGAGTTAAAAGGAAGCTGAAAGTTGCTGGGAAGTTGCTCGGGTGCTGGGAGCAGGCTTTTAAAGTGCCGCCCGAGCAAAATTTAAGCAGCCCGCCCGCCCGCCGGGCGGAACCCTTCCTGCTGCTCGGCAGGAAGACGCTCCAGCCTGCAAACTTTGCCTTTGCAAAGTTTAAGCCTGGAAGCCCCGGAAACCCAAGCAACTTCCCAGCAACTTTCAGCTTCCTTTTAACTTGCAGGCACTCGTGCCTGGCGGAGGAAGCCCGGAGCCTCCTCCAAGCAGTCCACCCGCCCGCCCACCGGGCTTCCCCTCCGCCACGCGGCTTGGGGCCAGGCGCGAGCGCCCGCGAGTTAAAAGGAAGCCGAAAGTTGCTGGGAAATTGCTCGGGTGCTGGGAGCAGGCTTTAAAGTGCCGCCCGAGCAGGACCGCCGAGCCGGGAAACGGGGCACCAAGGCAGAGCAGGCTCCACCAGCAGTGGCCTAGCTTTAGGTGGCTCCAAGAAGCCCGCCCGTCCACCAGGTGGAACCCTTCCCGCTCCTCGGCGGGAAGACGCTCCAGCCTGCAAGCTTTGCCTTTGCAAAGTTTAAGCCTGGAAGCCCTGGAAAAAAAGGGGATCGGCGGGGACTCACCTTTGGAGAGGTCACACTCGAAGGTGATTTCGAACTCCCAGCCGAGGCCTTTGCAAATTTCTTTTCTTTCCTACCCCTAGATCGCTCCGCACTGTTTTGCAGCTTTGGGGGCCACGGCACAGGGCAATACGCCACGCTCAGCGATTTTTTTTCAGGGGCGGGCCGGATTGGACAGACCAATGGCAGCGATTTTTTTCAGGGGCGGGCCAGATTGGACAGACCAATGGCAGCGATTTTTTTCAGGGGCGGGCCGCATTGGACAGACCAACGGGCCGGATGTGGCCCGCGGGCCGTAGTTTGCCCACCCCTGTCTTAGAGTAAAAAAAAAAAGATTTATTAAGAGTGGCCATGTTGGCGTTATCTGGGTGCAGCCGACACTAAGATACATCATTCATTTCCCCGTATGAGCCTGGTCTTCCCCTCACCCCCTGGATGTATATTCTCCAATGGGACACATCCATAGCCAAGAGTCATCCATCATGCTTTCCAGTAATAATTTTGCATGCCAACAGCTTCGGCTGCCAAGGCGATTATCTGAGGCATTTAAGGAATGCACTGCTTTCCCACGCTCCCTTTCTGCTGGCAACTAAAAAGTCCACAGGAGAATTTTTTTAGTTGACAACAGTGGCAAAAAAAGGCCGTAAAAATGGGGCAAAATGCAAGGGAACAAGGGAAATGTGGGCCTTCCATTGGGGGTCGTAAGTTGAGGGGTTTGTAGTCCTCGACTTAAGACAGTTCATTTAGTGACCAAAGTTACAACAGCTCTGAAAAAAGGGACCTATGACCATGTTTCACTCCTACGACCCTTGCAGCATCCCCGTGGTCAGCAGATCAAAATTAGCAACGTCAATTTGGGGCTCATTTGTTGTAAGTCGAGGACTAACCGTAGGGTACTTCTGCTAATGGGGGGTGGGGTCGTTCACATGCCTGGTGGCAGAGGGTTCTGCCAATGTTTCTGGGGCTCTCCTGCCCACTACCGACTTGGCTTCACCGGCGCTTCTCTTCCACCGTCACTCTCTTGCAGGCTGCCTTTACCAGGGCAAGGAGCTACCCAACGGGGGGCAGTTTGCCGACCCCCAAGACCCCTGCCGCCTCTGCTCCTGCTGGGAAGGGGGAGTGGTTTGCAAGACCAAGGCCTGTCCTGCAGCCAAGTGCCCGTTCCCAGTGCCCGGGCCCTGCTGCCAGAGCTGTGAAGGTACGTAGAAGGGTCGGGGATCCGGGGGTAAGAGGTAAGGTGGGCCTGCCTCCAAGGGAAGGAGTCTTTGGGGGGAAAGCCAAAAATCCAGAAGCGGCAAAATGATTGAGCTCTCCAATAGAGCAGGGGTCTCCAACATTCACCACTTTAAGACTTGTAGCCTTCAATTTCACACGCCACGGGGGCGCAAAGCACGTTGCCCCCCGAGGCAGCTGCAGCAGTGGCAGGGATTAGAGTGTGGCGTGAAGACCGTTCGGTGGGCATATTCCTGACCTTCAGCACTCCTGGCAAGGGTCCAATGCCGATAGCCACTGGCTGCCCTCGGGATACTCCTGTCCTGCGTGCTGGCACACTAGAGGCAGGGGAAAAGTTGGGGTGAGATTTCCAGATTTTGGGGTACCCAATCGCTTTGCCACCCAGCGTGTTTTCTACCCAATTGCTAACCAGGTTGTTCTTACCGTGGGCGACGTTTGTTGGGTTTTGGCACCGTGGGCAACATTCGCCGGGTTTTCGGCTGGGTTTGGCACATGAGGCTGGTGGACACGCCACAGGAGCACAAAGCACGTTGCCCCCGAGGCAGCTGCAGCGGCGGCAGGGGTCTGAGGGTGGCGTGAAGACCGCTCGGTGGGCGTATTCCTGACCTTCGTAAAGGCAGCCCTCACAGAGGGGGCAGCAGGCATCCCTGGTGGGGGGCAAGGGGTGGGCACACTGCTGTAGGCAAGGCTTGGGTTGGCACGTCACCATTCCTGCCTGGAGAGAGAGAGGGCAAGGAGCTGGCAAGAGGGGAGGGCCACAACCGGTGGGCTGCCTCCCAGTTGAGAGACTATTCTTGGGGGAATGAGATCTGACCAGGAGTGGTGGTATTCAGCCGGTTTTGGACCGGTTCTTGCGTCCGGGTAGGGAAAATGTTGACTCACCCCACCCACCACTCCTATATTCTATTGTTTCTTAGCTCAGCTCAGGCTCCGACAATACACCCCCCATTCAAATCATAAGTCTCTAGCCACGTCTCCGAGAGTAAAAAAAAAAAAAAAAAGATTTATTAGGAGTGACCATGTCGGCATTACCTGGGTGCAGCCGACTCTAAGGCACATCATTCGTTTCATCCTTGACCCTGGTCTTCCCCAACCCTTGGCTGAGCTAAGAAACAGCTGATGGTCGGTGGTGTTGTTATCTGCGGAGCTTTGTTGGCTGAGGAACTCTGGGAGTTGAAGTCCACAAGTCTTAAAGGGGCCAAGGTTGGATACCCCTCCTCTATAGAGATTCTCAGTCATCCAACTCGTCAACACAGTGGGATTTATGGGCCGTTTGCAGCATCCTGCGGTCCCTGGACCATGTTTTATGACGGTTTGGCCGAAAACTGGTGCTTTCAATTTTTTTGGCAAAAATCATGGCCTTGAAACAATGGGTTCATTTAGTGACCCCAGGGTTTATTTAATGACTGTGACATTAGCACAAATGGATGCTGCTGCGTTTGCATAAAGACCATGGGAAAAGAAAAAAAAATATTGTAAAAAGTTAAAGTGGTTAGAGACCCTGCAATAGAGCCTGGCTGGAACACGCAGGACGGGCCACAAACCCACTGGGCCACGTTTTCCAAATCTCCCACTTTTGGCTGAACCTCCCAAGTCAGTTTGGTTGAAGTTAAGGCAGCAGGTAGAAAATGAGAGGGCAGGAGTTCTAGTTCTGACTCAGGCATGGAAGGCATTGGGTGACTTTGGGCCAATCACTAGGAGACTGTAAGTTCTAGTTCCGCCTTAGACATGAAAGCTTGTTGGGTGACTTGGGGTTAATCACCAGGTGACTGAGAGTTCTAGTTCCACCTTAGACATGAAAGCCAGCTGGGTGACTTTGGGCCAATCACCAGGAGGTGATGAGTTCTAGTCCCGCCTTAGGCCTGAAAGCTGGTTGGGTGACTTAGGCCAATCACCAGAAGACAGGAGGTGATCGATGAGTACGAAGGGGACGGTGGTCCAGGAATGGGTGTAACTGTTGCACAACTTGTAGTTGTGCAAATACGTCTTGACCAAGACTGTCACCTGCTCCTCAAGAAGGAGGGGACCCATAACACCTCCTGCCTTCCCTTCTTGGTGGGCCAGGTGGATGTAGCGGGGCAGAGTCGGTCCTTCAAATAGCCCACCCCCTCATCGTAGCAGGAGAGGCCTTCTGCGATGCTCCACCCCTACCCTTCTCGATGCCATAAGCTCTGAGGAATACCCACCAGGTGAATTTTGGGGTGTCTCCTGCAACCTTCTCTCACTGTCCGAAGGGTGTGAATACGCCTCCCAGCGCTACCTGACTGGACAGGAGTTCCCGGACCCCCAGGACACGTGTGGTCTCTGCTCTTGCCTGGACGGCTTCGTCACCTGCACGAGGAAACCCTGTTTCCAGGCGCCCTGCAGCCACCCTCTCCGGACGTCCAGCCAATGCTGCCCTACGTGCCATGGTGAGGTCCGAGGGATGGGAGGGCAGGAGAAGGCGGGAACAGGGATTGGGATTCTACCGGTTCAGACCGGTTCGGTCGAACTGGATATTAAGTTTTCATCTGGTTGCCCGAACCGGTATTTCAAATGACTGGCTGACCCCGCCCACCCTGCCTCGCCCCTCTCAGGATTCCCCATGTGGTCCATTTTAGATGCAGGTAGGTGCATGGTCTACACAGAGGCTCTTGGAGGGGGAAAAACGGGCCTTCCGGAAGTACCAAAAGTCCAAAAACAGGCCTGTTTCTGGCTTCCGGAGGGCCTCTGGAGCCCGGGAGGGGCCGTTTTCGCCCTCTCAGAGGCCTGAGGGAAGCCTCCGGACTCCGGGGAAGGCGAAAAACAGCCCTCCCAGAAGTTCCAGTAGGTCACGCCCACCATGGCCACGCCCACCCAGCAACTGGCCAGCAAACCGGTTGCTGGGATTTTGAAATCCCACCCCTGGGAGGGAAGCATGATTGGCCACGAAGAAAAGAGGGTGGACCATGACCTTGCTGACTTTGGTGTGCGCTATCCTCATACCACCCCCTCTCAACCGGCTTCTGGGTACCCAGCCCCCGCCCCCGGCAGCAGCTACAGCCGAGCCACTCACTTCTCTTCCTCTCGCCAGATAGACTGCGCCTTTCATGGGGTCACAGTTGCCAATGGGCAAGCCGTCCCTGATCCAGGAGACCCTCTCTGCTCTGAGTGCACCTGTCAGGTGAGTGTGGCAGTTGCCAGGAGCAGGTGGGGAAGGGAGGGAGGGGAATGGAAAGGGAGTATGAAGAGGAAGGAAGGAAGGAAGGAGATAATGGAGAGGACGAAGGGAATAAAGGAAAGAAAGAAGAAACAGAAAAAAAGAAAGAAAGAAAGAAAGAGAGAGAGAGAGAGAGAGAGAGAGGGAGGGAGGGAGGGAGGGAGAGAGGAGAATGGAGAGAAAGAGAGGGGCAGAGAAAAGGAAGGAAGGAAGAAAATAAAGAAAAAGAAAGGAAGAAAGGAAGGGAAAGAGGGAGGGAGGAGAATGAAGAGAAAGGAAGAGGAAGGAAAGGAAGGAAGGAGAGGATGGAGAGAGAGAGAGAAAAAGAAAAAAGGAAGGAACGAAAGAAGAAAAAGACAGAAAAAGAAGGGAGGGGAGAGAGAAAGGAAGGAAGGAAGGAAGGAAGGAAGGAAGGAAGGAAGGAAGGAAGGAAGAAAGAAAGAAAGAAAGAAAGAAAGAAAGAAAGAAAGAAAGAAAGAAAGAAAGAAAGAAAGAGGGAAGGAAGGAAGGAAGGAAGGAGGGAAGGAAGGAGAAAATGGAGAGAAAAAGAGAGAGACAAAGAGAAAAAAGGAGGGAAAGAAAAAGACAGAAAAAAGAAGGCAGGAAGAAAGAAAGAAAGAAAGAAAGAAAGAAAAAGAAAGAAAGAAAGAAAGAAAGAAAGAAAGAAAGAAAGAAAGAAAGAAAGAGAGGGAGGGAGGGAGGGAGGGAGGGAGGGAGGGAGGGAGGAAGGAAGGAAGGAAGGAGAGAATGAGAGAAAAAGAGAGACAAAGAGAAAAAAGGAAAGAAAGAAAAAGACAGAAAAAGAAGGCAGAAAGAAAGAAAGAAAGAAAGAAAGAAAGAAAGAAAGAAAGAAAGAAAGAAAGAAAGAAAGAAAGAAAGAAAGAAAGAAAGAAAGAGGGAGGGAGGGAGGGAGGGAGGGAGGAAGGAAGGAAGGAAGGAAGGAAGGAGAGAATGGAGAGAAAAAGAGAGACAAAGAGAGACAAAGAGAAAAAGGAAAGAAAGAAAAAGACAGAAAAAAGAAGGCAGAAAAGAAAGAAAGAAAGAAAGAAAGAAAGAAAGAAAGAAAGAAAGAAAGAAAGAAAGAAAGAAAGAAAGAAAGAAAGAAAGAAAGAAAGAAGAAAGAAAGAAAGAAGAAAGAAAGAAGAAAGAAAGAAAGAAAGAAAGAAAGAAAGAAAGAAGAAAGAAAGAAAGAAAGAAAGAAAGAAAGAAAGAAAGAAAGAAAGAAAGAAAGAAAGAAAGACCAAAGCTTGCTCTTTTTATACATCATCTAAATCTGTCTTTTTCCAAACAGGGCAACTTTGAAGAGGGGTGGACTCCAATTCGCGGGCCGAGGAATTCTGGGAATTGAAGTCCACCCCTCTACAAAATGGCCCCGTTTGGAAAAAGACAGGGATGCGCTCAGGGGGGACTTTCTATCACACAGTCCCAGCTTGAGTTTTTGACGGCCGCAGGGGCCTCTGATGGGGATAGAAACTTGCTGGGCCAACCTTTTCCTTGGAAGCCTGAAAGTGCCAAGTCCGCCCACCATCCTCCAGCCAAAATAACCAGAAGGAAGAAAAGCACGAAATCTTTCACGCTGCCCCGGGGTGTGTGTGTGTGTGCAATAAAGACACGTACAGTTGCCTGTTGCACAACAGCTGGAATCTGGACTACACACACACACACACACACACACACACACACACACACACGCACACACGTGGCCAGACAGCCTGGAAGCCTGGGGCTTTTTCCTGTCCTCAAAACACTAGTCCTTGTATTACGACTGTAATTGTGCCAGGAATTCCAGCCATAAGTCATGCTTGCCTTTAAGCGGTTCTCCATGTGATTACGCACGATTTCCCCTGCTTTTTGATGGCGGTCATTAAGGGGATGCCATGGTTGTAAAATGAACGCAGAAGTCATTAAATAAATTCTGTGGTTGTGAAGTGAACAGCAAGGCCCATAAAGCATTTTCTTCTCTTCTCTTCTCTTCTCTTCTCTTCTCTTCTCTTCTCTTCTCTTCTCTTCTCTTCTCTTCTCTCTCTCTCTCTTGCATTCTCTCTTTCTCATTCTCTCTCTCTCTCTCTGTGTCTCTCTATCATACTTCTATAATCTCTTCTCTCTCTCTCTCTCTCTCTCTCTCTCTCTCTCTCTCTATCTATCTATCTATCTATCTATCATCTCTCATTTTCTCTTGCATTCTCTCTTATTCTCTCTATCATATCTATCATCTCTGTGTCTCTCTGTGTGTCTCTCTGTCTCTGTCTGTCTCTCTCTCTCTGTGTCTATATATCTATATCTATATATATTCTCTATCATCTCTCTCATTTTCTCTTGCATTCTCTCATTCTCTCTCTGTCTCTATCATCTCTCTCTGTGTTTCTGTTTCTCTCTCTCATATATATCTATATCTATCTATCCATCCATCCATCCATCCATCCATCCATCCATCCATCCATCCATCCATCCATCTATCTATCGTCATCCATCTATCTATCTATCTATCTATCTATCTATCTATCTATCTATCTATCATTCTTCTCTATCATCTCTCATTTTCTCTTGCATTCTCTCTCATTCTCTCTCTATCATATCTATCATCTCTGTCTCTCTCTCTGTGTGTCTCTCTGTCTCTGTCTGTCTGTCTGTCTCTCTCTCTCTCTGTCTATATATATCTATATCTATATATATATATATATTCTCTATCATCTCTCTCATTTTCTCTTGCATTCTCTCATTCTCTCTCTCTGTCTCTATCATCTCTCTCTGTGTTTCTATTTCTCTCTCTCGTATATATCTCTATCTCTATCTATCTATCTATCTATCTATCTATCTATCTATCTATCTATCTATCTATCTCCATCCATATCTATCTATCTATCTATCTATCTATCTATCTATCTATCTATCTATCTATCTATCTATCTATCTATCTATCATCTATCTATCTATCTATCTATCTATCTATCTATCTATCTATCTATCTAATCTTTTCTACCTATCATCTTTCTCTCATACACTCGCACACACATTTTCTCTTTCTCTCTCTCTCTCTCTCTTTCTTTTTTCTCTCCTTCTCCTCCTCCTTCTTCCCTTTCCTCTCCCTCTTTCTGCAGGCGGGCTCGATTCATTGCATGAAGAAACTTTGCACACCAGCCAACTGTGCCCACCCAGTGCCCGGCCCCTGCGCCTGCCCGCTGTGCCAGGGTGAGTGATTTCAAGAGATGCTTCCACCCTTTATCTGCAGGGCTGCTATTCACTCACTCACTTGCTTATAGGTTGCTTTAAAATTCATAACAGAAAAAGAAAAAAACCATAAGGAGCCAAGCACAATCATGACCAATCTTGGCCGCTTTAAGATGGGAGGACTTCAACTCCCAGAATTCCCCACCCTCCCAACTTCTTAAAGGGCCAGAAGGGGTTTCTTTACTCCAACTCTGAGTGGCCTCTTTTCCCCTTTCCAGGCTGCAGGTTCCAGGGTCAGGACTACGGGGATGGAGAGAGCTTTGCTTCCCCACACCAGCCCTGCGAGGAGTGCCAATGTCTGGTCAGTAGTGCAGGCAGAGGGGCTGAGTTATTGCGACAGGAGAGGGAGGGGGTACAAACTACAGTAAGTCCTCATGTTACGACCATAACAGAGCCTGAATGGATCCATTTTATGACTTGAGTGCAATTTTAGGACTCAGTTTTACTTTTGCTTTCTGCAATGGTCTTTATGCAAATGCAGCAGCATCCATTTGTGCTAATGTCACGGACATTAAATAAACCCTGGGGTCACTAAATGAACCCATTGTTTCAAGGCCATGATTTCTGCCAAAAAAAATTGAAAGCACCAGTTTTCGGCCAAACCGTCATAAAACATGGTCCAGGGACCGCAGGATGCTGCAAACGGCCCACAAATCCCGCTGTGTTGACGAGTTGGATGACTGAGAATCTCTATAGAGGAGGGGTATCCAACCTTGGCCCCTTTAAGACTTGTGGACTTCAACTCCCAGAGTTCCTCAGGCAGCAAAGCTCCGCAGATAACAACACCACCGACCATCAGCTGTTTCTTAGCTCAGCCAAGGGTTGGGGAAGACCAGGGTCAAGGATGAAACGAATGATGGGCCTTAGAGTCGGCTGCACCCAGGTAATGCCGACATGGTCACTCCTAATAAATCTTTTTTTTTTTTACTCTCGGGGACGTGGCTAGAGACTTATGATTTGAATGGGGGGTGTATTGTCGGAGCCTGAGCTGAGCTAAGAAACAATAGAATATAGGAGAGGTGGGTGGGGTGACTCAACATTTTCCCTACCCGGACGCAAGAACCGGTCCAAAACCGGTTGAATACCACCACTCCTGGTCAGATCTCATTCCCCCAAGAATGGTCTCTCAACTGGGAAGCAGCCCACCGGTTGTGGCCCTCCCCTCTTGCCAGCTCCTTGCCCTCTCTCTCTCCAGGCAGGAACGGTGACGTGCCAACCCAAGCCTTGCCCGCAGCAGTGTGCCCACCCTGTGCCCACCACCAGGGATGCCTGCTGCCCCCTCTGTGAGGGCTGCCTTTACGAAGGTCAGGAATACGCCCACCGAGCGGTCTTCACGCCACCCTCAGACCCCTGCCGCCGCTGCAGCTGCCTTGGGGGCAACGTGCTTTGCGCTCCTGTGGCATGTCCACCAGCCTCATGTGCCAAACCCAGCCGGAAACCCGGCGAATGTTGCCCACGGTGCCAAAACCCAACAAACGTCGCCCACGGTAAGAACAACCTGGTTAGCGATTGGCTAGAAAACACGCTGGGTGGCGAAGCGATTGGGTACCCCAAAATCTGGGAACCTCACCCCCAACTTTTCCCCTGCCTCTAGTGTGCCAGCAGGCAGGACAGGAGTATCCCGAGGGCAGCCAGTGGCTATCGGCATTGGACCCTTGCCAGGAGTGCTCCTGTGGGGTAAGACCCCCGCGTTGTTGCCCTGCAGACCCCGCCTCAACCAAGGAAGGTCAAAAAAGTCAAGAGCGTGACCACGTCCATGCCCCTGGGCAGAGGTTTCAAAAATTCAAGATAATCCTAAATATCAAAGCTCTCGTCCAGTATTTCTCAAGTGGGGCCACTTTAAGAGGCATGGACTTCAACTCCCAGAGTCCCCCCAGCCAGCATGGAAGGCTGTGGAATTCTGGGAATTGAAGTCCGTAAGTCTTAAAATGGCCGGCTTTGGAATGGCCCTGATTCAGAGCACTGTGTTCTGACCCAAGCCTTGTTCAAATCAAACAAATATGAAATATGTATGAAAGCAACCCTTTTTAATGCAGCGCTGTGAATTCTGTGCGTTCACAGAAAAACAGTCACTTCAAACGAATTGTCCCAGATAAGAGCAAGCCCTCTCGAGCTTACGAAAGGCTGCTAAGAACAAAAGACTAATTGCAGATAAATATCCCAAGCCGGAAGTTTCAAAAAAACCAAACCAGAGTAATCAGGGCTTCAACGAGGACTCTGAGTAGAAAGAACTTCTTTGCTTCCTACAAAGAAGCCAACCCCAAAGGCTGGCTTTTATCCCTTAAGGCAGTGATCCCCAACCTTTTTTACGCCGTGGCCGGTGCCGGCATCAGCTGGGCGCCGCCATCTTTTTGATGAAAAAGTGCTTCCGGTGAGCTTTTCCGGGAAATGGCTTTCTACCGGAAAAGCTCACGAGCGCTAGCGCCGCCAACTTTTTGATGAAAGCGTGCTTCGGTGAGCTTTCTACCCGGAAAAGCTCACCGGAAGCACTTTTTCATCAAAAGATGGCGGCGCCAGCAAGCCAGCGGCCCAGTAGGACTTGTTCCGCGGACGGCACCGGTCCAGCGGACCAGTGGTTGGGGACCCTGCCTTAAGGGATGGGCCATCACCTTCCAGCCGTACTCCCGGTTGTTCCGTGCTGCAGCTGCTCTTTCCTTTGAGCAGCCCTGCCTGCACCCTGAGCACAGGCTCCCCGGAGTCCTCTTCGTCACTGCTGTCTGACTCCACAACCTCCAAAGGAAGCATGGTCGACCTCTCCGATAGTCCTGGCCCCATCCCTGCATCAGACGCAGGCCCCTCGTTCGAGTCCTCGCTCTCCGAGACCTCAGCCGTATGCACCTGCTGCCGGCGAACCACAACACAGTGTATCTCAACCGTGGGAACTTTAAGAGGGGTGGACTTCAACTCCCAGAATTCCCCTGTGAAGGGGGGCTTCATGCTGGACTTGGAGGGAGGGGCACTCTTAGCCAATCAAGTGTTGGACCAGGGGTGTCCATTAGGTGGAGTCCAAAACATTAGGAGAGTTTGAACTGGCCACTATTCAGTTGCACCATCCCGGCTGCCATTTTGACTTTTTTGATGAATCGGGTGGACTCCCTCTGCTTGGGGCTCTTCTTACGTTCTTGAGATGGCTAGAGGCCCCTTATTCTTCTCTCTCTCTCTCTCTCTTTGCCAGCCTGGGGGCAAAGCCTCTTGCCAGCCAGTGCCTTGCAAAGCTACACTCTGCTCGCACCCGGCTCCGGGCCCCTGCTGTCCCATGTGCCACGACTGCATCTTCGAAGGGGAGCGCTATGCCCACGGGCAGGGTTTTCAGCCGGAGTCGTGCCTGCAGTGCACCTGCCAGGTGAGTGCCCACCTCTGCCCCTGGGCACGGCTCTCCTGCCCCTCCTGCCCCACGATTATCATCTATGTCGCAGGCGGAAATCCAAGCCTTCAGGCTGAGTAGCTGTTCAGGGTTGCTGTCAGGCCGGCCCCAACTTGGACCTTTAGGAAAGAAAGACCCTCGACTCCCATTTGGTTGAAGTGATAGGTTCTTTTACTTAAGTTGCAACAAAAGTAAAGTTAGATTCCTCAACTTAAAACAATCCATTTAGTGACTGCTCAGCCTCTCCAAATGAATGGAGACTGCAGATAGTCCTCAACTTACGACAGTTTATTTAACGACCGTTCGAAGTTACAATGGCACTGAAGAAAAAGGGACTTAGGACTGTTTTTTCAGACTTACGATTGTTGCAGCATTCCCATGGTCACCTGATCAAATTTCAGATACCCTGGCAACTCGCATTTATGACCGTTGCAGTGTTCTGAGATTATGTGATCTGCTTTTGCGACCTTCAGACAATCAAAGTCCATGGGGGGGGGGCGGGGAAGCCAAATTCGCTTAACGGCCATGTGACTATCTACATGCCTGCAGTGATTCCCCTAACAACGGCAGCAAGAAAAGTCGTAAAATGTAGCAAAACTCACTTAGCAAGAGGAATTTTGGCCTCTGTTGTGGTCGTAAGTCGAGGACTACCTGCATTCCTGTGCAAAATTTACATTTTCCCCCATTCCCTGGCCCTCCCCCCCCTTGACCAGTCCATCAGTGTCCATGCTGGTTTGACGCCTTGCGAACGGCCCGGATGCTTAGCACCTCTCGATGCCATTTCGCCTTCGGTTCCCAGGCCAGGTGTCCTGCTTGTCAGCTAGTTTATTTCAGTTTGACACCCCTGGTTCTTGTCAACGTGTCTCCCTCTATTGTCCTAGGTTTCCCCAAAAAGCACTAAGCAACTCTGTGTCCTGGCAAAACCTCTTTTGTTAAATGAATGTGAATTTAGTGTCCAAAGGGTAAATGAAGCTGCCGGTTCCACACACAGTGCTGACAAGGAAGGGCTGGGCACACAGTCTCTAGGTTACACTGTTCAGAGTCTTACACTGTAAATTCAGCGCCAGAAAAGGAAACACAGATGACTGAGGCTTCATTTAACTTCTTTATAAACACATAAAGTAAATTTTACAACACCCGTTGTAGCTTTTCTCCAATGTGGAGCAAACTCAAACAGAAACAGACACCAGTTTCACTTTAGTTCAGCAGGCAAGCAAGACACACAGCAGAGGAGAGGAGCAGTTTCATTTCCAATAGACAGACTCAGAGCTTAACATAGCTGCAGAGCTTAATATAGAGTCATGCCTAGGCTACTTCTAGTTTCAGTTTCCAAACAGTCCTCATTGGCTGACTTACTTGCTATACCTATTCGTTGGCTGACCTTGTTACCATGCTCTATACTCTGACATACACAGACAAATCTTCATGAGGCTCAAACGAACGAATGAACGAATTATTTCTTGCAAAAGCTCCCTCCCCGTTTGCTCCTCTTTTAATCCTTATAGGAGGGGCCATTCATTGTCCACCTGTGGCCTTTCACCCACGTCAACCCTGAGTTCTTAGTTGTTCCTTCCTTTTGGCAGCTCTGCATATGCGCAGGCTAGGAACCGGTTCCAGAAGCTCCCCCACCTCACTGCTGTCTGAGCCTGAAGGCATCAGCTGCCCTGGCCCCATCCCTGCCTCTGATGCAGAGCCCTCGTCCAAGCCTTCCTCAGCCTCCAGGACTGGCCCAGGTTCCTCCCCAACCTCCTCACTGTCCAACAGCCGCCAGTGAGCCACAACACTCCCCTCCCGCCATTCGTCTTCTCTTTATTACCCGGAATTCCTTCCTCCTTCCATTTCGTTTTATGGCAGGATGCCTGTTAACCGAAGATGCTGAAGATTGGCAGGCTCGATGTGGGCAGGATATGGGCTGTGCCCGCCCTCGGGAAGGAGGGGAAGGATCAGAGCCAGGGGTCTGCGGGGCGGAGGGTGACACTGATGTTCTCGCTCGTCTCTCTGTGTTGCAGGACGGGAACGTCCGGTGTGAAGTGATTGCCTGCCCTCCTGCCACATGCGCCCAGCCGGTGACGGAGCCCGGAGTTTGCTGCCCCCGTTGCCAAGGTGCCACCTTCAGCTTGTCCCTTTTTGACCCCGCGGGCACCTGGGCACTTCCGAAAGACAAAGGAAAGATCTCAGGAATGTGGCCTTAAAAGGGGCCATTGCCTGTTCTGCTCTTTTCTCAAGACTAGCCATTCGGCACCTCCCCGAGGCTTTGTTTCTAGTCGTCGTTGTTTGAGACAAATAGACCACCAGTCTTGGGTTGGCCCAAACCATTCTTGTAGTGAGCAGAAAGCTGTCCTTCCTAACTACCCTGTTGTAGGAAGGGCAGAAGGGAAGGGAGGGGGGAGGAAAATAGAAAGAAAGAGAGAAAAGGAAGGACGAAAGGAAAAAGAAGAGAGAGAGAGGGAGAGAAAGAGAAGGGAAGGAAGAAAAGAAGGAAGGAAAATAAAAGAGAGAGAAAGAAAGAGAAGGAAGGAAGGGAGAGAGAGGGAGGGAGGGAAGGAAGGAAGGAAGGAAGGAAGGAAGGAAGGAAGGAAGGAAGGAAGGAGGGAAGGAAGGAAGGAAGGAGAAAGAAAGAGAGACAAAGAGAGAAGGAAAGAAGGAAAGAAAATAAAAGAAAGAAAGAGACAGAATGAAGGAAGGAGAAAGAAGGAAGAAGGAAAGAAGGAAGGAAAATAAGAGAGAGAAAGAATAGAAGAGAAGAAGGGAGAGAGGGAAGGAAGGAAGGAGAAAGAAAGGAGAGACAGAGAAAGAGAGAAGAAAAGGAAGGAAAGAAGGAAGGAAAATAAAAGAGAGAAAAAGAAGAGAAGGAAGGGAGAGGGAAGGAAGGAGAAAGAAAGAAGAGAGAGA
The DNA here is from genome assembly GCF_049901735.1 of Notechis scutatus. NCBI lineage: Eukaryota > Metazoa > Chordata > Lepidosauria > Squamata > Elapidae > Notechis > Notechis scutatus. The sequence goes on along the minus strand of NC_142014.1, from coordinate 81,820,466 downwards.
AAGAGAAGGAAAGGAAGGAAAGGAAATAAAAGAGAGGAAAAGAGAAGGAAGGGAGGGAGAGAGGGAAGGAAGGAAAATAAAAGAGAGAGAGAGAAAGAGAGAGAAGGAAGGAGAAAGAAGAGAGACATAAAGAGAAAGAAAGTAAGAAAGTAAGAAAGGAAAGAAAGAAAGAAAGAAAGGAAAGAAGGAAGGAAGGAAGGAAGGAAAGGAAAGGAAAGAAGAAAAGAAAGAAAGAAAGAAAGAAAGAAAGAAAGAAAGAAAGAAGAAGGAAGAAAGAAAGGAAAGAAGAAGGAAAAGAAAGGAAAGAAGAAAAGAAAGAGGAAGAAAGAAAGAAAGAAAGAAAGAAAGAAAGAAAGAAAGAAAGAAAAGCAAAAGAGAGAGAGAGAGAGAGAAGCAAATGGCCCAAGAAATGCAACCTCTCCCTCCAGCCCTGCCCAGAAAAGCAGGGGCTATTCCCCCCACCCCACAAGGCAGTCCTGACCCCTCTCTGCCCCCCACCATCCCTTCTGCAGGTTGCATGCATGAGGGCCAGGATCGGGCCGATGGCAGCAGCTGGTTTTCTCCCTCCGAGCCCTGCCAGGCCTGCCTGTGTGCAGATGGCGTCGTCACTTGCACCCAGATCCTCTGCGTGAGCTCCTGCCCCACGCAGGTGGAAGTGCCCGGGGAGTGCTGCCCGGTGTGTGCAGGTGAGGAGGGAGCCAGCGGGATCCCTGGGGGGAGAGTGGGGGGAGAGTGGGGGAAGGCTATGGTGGGGCATTTTATTTTATTTATTTATTTATTTATTTGATTGCCAATTGTTTACAAGATAATAAGTATAAGTGTATACATAGTTGTGAATACATGAAATGGGTACATATAAGAAAAATAATAGAAGAATAAGAGAAACAATAGGACAGGGACGGTGGGCACGTTGGTGCGCTTTATGCACGCCCCCTACAGACCTCTTAGGAAAGGGGTGAGGTCAATAGTAGACAGTCTAAGGTTAAAGTTTTTGGGGTTTGGGGAAGAGACTACAGAGTCGGGTAGAGTATTTCTAATAGATATTAAAATTAAAATAAATATTATAATATTAAATTAAAATTAAAATAAATAAAATTAAAATAATAGAGTATTTTAAATAGGGTATTTCTCCTGCTTTAGTGGTGGAACCTCTCTCTGACATGGTATAACAGAATATCACAGTGGGAAGGAGGTCATCTAGTCCAGCCCCCCCTGGTTCAAGCTTGAGAAGGAGGTTGGTCTCTTCCCACTCTCTTATTCTGTTATCTTTTGGGCATCTTGCGACCAGAAAAGGAACCCCAAGTCCTGTTCTTGTCAGCCTTTCGAGGTAGACCACACTAGCAACCCAACACGGTGCCTATTATCGCACGTGGTCCTCTACTTACAACCATTCAAAGTCACAACGGCACTGAAAAAAAAGTGTCACGACCGATTTTCACACTGACGATCATTACATCACCCTTACGACCATGGTCAAAATGTCAACTGACTCACATTTATGACGGTCACAGTGTCCCGGGGTCCCAGAATCAGGGATGGGATTCTACCGGTTCGGGCCGGTTCTGTCATGCTGCCCCTGGTGGAGACTGACTCTGAGGGAGAGGAGGAACAGCCGACAGGGAGTGGGAGTGTGGCTCCGGAGGTGGTGGAGGAGGCTGGGGAAGGGCAGAGGCCGGCTGGGCAGTCAGAGGAGGACCCAGGCCCGTCCCCTCTCCATCCTAGGGCACGCAGGGAGGAGAGGATCAGGGAGAGACGTGGTCTACTGGGGAGGAGAGGGCCTTGATCCTCTTCATGGGCTGCAGCTGTGACAACTGGATAAGAGGACAGACATGCGTATGGTCCAGTGCTGGAAACAAAGCGTGGAAATATCTCTAGTTTGTTGTTCTCCTCTGAGTTTGGCCTCCTTCCCAGTGTGTGTTCTGTTATCTGTGGATGTCCTCCAGCCCTTATCTGGCCTGCTTTGTGTAGTTTTTTTATTCTTTATCATTTAAACGGCATTTTCCTCCTCCTGGTAACTGCTCATGGGGGAATTTGTTGTCTCCAGTCAAGGATATTCAGAGCTTGGAAGCAAAGTGAAGGAATAAAAGGGGCTTCACCTGTTTTTTGTGACTGTGTTTTATTTTGTATCCCACCCTGGGTCATCGCAGATTCTGTAGAACCGGTTGCTATGATTCTGAGCAGTTCGGAGAACTGGCGAACGTGCCCCTAGCTGGACCCTCCCCTCCCCACCTGCCCCTCCCCACCCAGTCAGTCCTTATCACGCATGCGCGACATTGCTGACTGCGTTCTCCCCCATCCAGTCACTCCTTAAGGTATTTATTTTTTCTCCCCCAACGATCAGCTGTTCCAATGATCAGCTGTGCTGGGATCCCTTTCGCTGTCTTATGGCTTTGCCCAGGAGGCAAAAAAATAGGGGGCGGGATTGTCTGCAAAAAAAGAGAAGCCACACCCACCCAGCCACATGGCCACGCCCACCTAGCCATGCCCACGCAGGACCCATTGTTACAAAATTTGAATCCCACCCCTCCTCGGGATCCCATTTTGCGACCTTCCGCACAAGCCAAAGTCAACGGGGAAGCCGAATTCCCTTAACAACTCTGTGACTCACTTAACAACGGCCAGGATTCGCTTAATCAAATGCGGCGCGAAAGGTCATAAAATTGGGGCAAGCGACTGCTCACTTAGCAACAGTGAAAGTTGGGCTCCGTTGTGGTCGTACATGGAGGACTACCTGCATTGAGGACGGTCGCAGTGTCCTGGGGTCACGGCGTCCCCTTTTGTAACCTTCCCAGCTAGCTGGTGATAAGTAAAGTCAAGAGAAGAAACCAGGTTTGTGTCAACTCGTAATACATTCCTAGGCCTGTTTTAGGAGTTGCCATAAAAAAAAGTGGGGAGGGGGGAAATCTGGAAGAGCCGTGCAGCAGTTTGGAAGTGAAAGTACATTCCAACTCTTCTCTTTAAAAGATTGTAACTAAACTACCAGAGCTTTTGCCCGCGAATGTATTTAATTGGAGAACGTGATTGATGACACCCAGCCCATGAAAGTGCTCAGTTGGAGAATCTGGTTGATGACACATCCAGGGGGGAGGGGGCAAACAGGGTCACAGGGGCCGGTAAATTACATAGGTCAGAGTTGGCTTCAAACAGGGCAGGGTATGTAAGTATGTTGCCTCTAATGGATCCTTTGAACTTTTTTGAAGTTTGGCTCGAGAATCATGATTTCATTAGGGCGATGGCTGGAATCCTGACAATTTGCTTAACAACTGCATATTTATTTAACAACTGCAGTGATTCCCTTACAACCAGGGTTGGGATTCTACTGGTTTGGACCAGTTCAGGCGAACCAAAAGTTAAATTTACATCTGGTTCGCTGAACCGGTAGTTGAACCGACTGGCTGGCCCCGTCCACCCTGCCCCGCCCCTCCCCTCCCCGGAGTCTCCACGCTGCCCGTTTTGCATGTAGGTAAGTGCAGGGTCTGCGCAGAGGCTCTGGGAGGGGGAAAACGGGCCTTCCAGAAGTTCCGGAAGTCCAGAAATGGGCCTGTTTCCAGCTTCCAGAGAACCTCTGGAGCCTGGGCCACACCCCTGGTGAATTCCACCCCTGCTTACGACGCTTTCTCTGATTACAATTCTATTCCAGACTCAAATTTCTCTTCTCTAACCGTTAGGAGTCTCTTCCTCTGTTAGGAATTGCTAGACGCCTAACAGTTGGGTTGGAAATACTGTATATAAACCAGGATAGACATTTAATACTATCTCTTGAAGGGAATGCTAAAAAGTGTAATTGGGTGTGGTTCCTCAAATGGCCATAAGATGGAGCCAGAAACCTGGCTTGTATGTTCTGGTTGTTGTTAGTTGGGTCGCTGTTTTTGGTTCCTACATTTCCCTATTGACTGTTGCTGATTGTCGTTATTCTTGGATTGATGTGAGTCTGTTACTGGACTGTTTATGATCCTGGACTTTGTTATTTGGATTATCCCTGGACTGAGAACTGACTGCTTTAACCGTGTATGACTTGGACTGCTTGTTGGACTTTGCTTAACCGTTTACTGGAAGTAAAAACCTGCATATTACTATTCAGTGTATCTGTGTGGTGGTTGTGTGTTATTCCTCACCATTCTCACTACTCATTCTCCTAGTGGGGAATTACTCCAACACTCTCTTCTCCCTTTTTCCTGTTATCATTCTCCTCCTCCTTCCTGTTCCCAGATTGCAGCTACGGGGGCCATAATTACGGGCCAGGGGAGAGCTTCCAGCCTGGAGGAGACCCCTGTGAAGTCTGCACCTGTCAGGTAGGAGGCCCCTCCCCCTGGATCAGACCAGGGCAGTCCTCCACTTACGACTACAATCGCTGTTGCTAAGCCAGGTATTTTTAAAGTGGATTTTGGAGTCCTGACCTGTTTGAAACTACAGTGGCGCTGAAAAAAAGGGACTTACGACTGTTTTTCACACTTCACGACCGTTGCGGCATTCCCCATGTGATGAAAATTCAGGCACTCGGCTACCAACTCGTATTTATGGTGGTCGTAATGTCTGGGGGGTGTCACGTGATCCCCCTTTGCCACCTCCTGGGGAACCAATGTCAAGGGGGGAAAACGGATTCACTTAACAACCGTGTGTCCTAACTTAGCAAGTGATTAATTTAACAACTGTGGTAAGAAAGGTCGTAAAATGGGGCAAATATCACTTTGCAACTGAAATTTGGGGCTCAATGGTGGTCATAAGTCGAGGACTACCCACACTGTTTTCTGATCCTGTTGTAAGGCAGTCAGAGCTGCATGACTGCAAGATGGATTTAACTGCATGACTGCAAGATTTAATTAGTGCATGCAAGGACAGAATACATTTAATTTAATTAATGCATGCAATGACAGAATACTTTTAATTAGTGCATGCAATGACAGAATACATTTAATTTAATTAAGGGCATGAAATGACAGAATCAATTTAATTAGTACCTGCATTGACAGAATCATTTTAATTAGTGCATGCAATGACAGAATACATTTAATTAGTGCATGCAATGACAGAATCAACTTAATGCATGCAATGACTGAATACATTTAATTTAATTAATGTATGCAATGACAGAATCAATTTAATTAGTGCCTGCAATGACAGAATCAATTTAATTAGTGCATGCAATGACAGAATACATTTAATTTAATTAATGCATGCAATGACAGAATCAATTTAATTAGTGCCTGCAATGACAGAATACATTTAATTAGTGCATGCAATGACAGAATACATTTAATTTAATTAATGCATGCAATGACAGAATCAATTTAATTAATGCATGCAATGACAGAATACATTTAATGCATGCAATGACAGAATCAATTTAATGCATGAAATGACAGAATAAATTTAATGCGTGCAATCACAATATTAATTTAATTTAACTAATGCATTCCATGAATTAATTTAATTTAATTAGTGCATGCAATAACAGAATAAATTTAATTAGTGCCTGCAATGACAGAATCAATTTAATACATGCTATGACAGAATATATTTAATTTAATTAGTGCATGCAATGACAGAATACATTTAATTTAATTAATGCATGCAATGACAGAATCAATTTAATTAGTGCATGTAATGACAGAATCAATTTAATTAGTGCATGCAATGACAGAATACATTTAATTAGTGCATGCAATGACAGAATCAACTTAATGCATGCAATGACTGAATACATTTAATTTAATTAATGTATGCAATGACAGAATCAATTTAATTAGTGCCTGCAATGACAGAATCAATTTAATTAGTGCATGCAATGACAGAATACATTTAATTTAATTAATGCATGCAATGACAGAATCAATTTAATTAGTGCCTGCAATGACAGAATACATTTAATTAGTGCATGCAATGACAGAATACATTTAATTTAATTAATGCATGCAATGACAGAATCAATTTAATTAATGCATGCAATGACAGAATACATTTAATGCATGCAATGACAGAATCAATTTAATGCATGAAATGACAGAATAAATTTAATGCGTGCAATCACAATATTAATTTAATTTAACTAATGCATTCCATGAATTAATTTAATTTAATTAGTGCATGCAATAACAGAATAAATTTAATTAGTGCCTGCAATGACAGAATCAATTTAATACATGCTATGACAGAATATATTTAATTTAATTAGTGCATGCAATGACAGAATACATTTAATTTAATTAATGCATGCAATGACAGAATCAATTTAATTAGTGCATGTAATGACAGAATCAATTTAATTAGTGCATGCAATGACAGAATCAATTTAATTAGTGCATGCAATGACAATAAATTTAATTAATCTATCCAATGTCAGAATAAATTTAATTTAATTAATGCACGCAATGACAGGATACAATTTAATAAGTGCATGCCATGGCAGAATGCCATGACCCCCACACAGGCCCCCACCCACCCACAAACTCACCCCCTCCCTCTGCTCCCCTCCCCAGCTAATGTCAGACGGCCACCCGCACCTCCAGTGCCATCGCCGGCAGTGTCCCAGCCTGCTGGATTGCACTCAGGACCAGATTCAGGCGCCGGCGCCTGGCACCTGCTGCCCCACCTGTGCAGGTGAGTCTCTGCCCCCACCCTCCATCCCACTTTCCTTCTCCACTGGCGGGGGAGGACTACCCGCTTGGGGGTCTTGGACTCCGGGTCCCAGCAGCCTCGCCCGGCCTGATGGTGGGTGATGGGTAGTCCTCAGAGGCATGTCCTCTGAAAGGCAGCGGGCCAAAGAAGGTTTGTCTGCAACAAGTGGGCTCAGTGGGTCAGTCTGCCTGGTCACTTTTAGCCCCCCCACATCCCCCATCCGCAGTTTCGGGGCCGCCAGAGCAGCCCTTCAAGAGCCCTGGTGGGAATGAGTCCTCAAAGCTTTCTCTTTCTCCTTCCTCCTTCCCTTCTTCATCCCTTCCTTCCCTTCCCTTCTCTGCTCTCCCTCCTTTCTCCCTTCCTGCCCTTTTCTCTACACTTCTTTCCTTCTTCTCTTTTTTTCCTTCCTTCCTTCCTTTTCCTTCCTTCCTTCCTTCCTTCCTTCCTGCCTGCCTGCCTGCCTGCCTGCCTGCCTCTTTTTCTTTTGTTTTCCTTTCCTCCTTCCTTCCTTCCTCTCTCCCTTCCTTTTTTCCTTACTCTTTTCCTTCCTTCCTTCCTGCTTGCCTTTCTCTTGTTATTTTCCTTTCCTCCTCTCTCCTTCCCTCCCTTCCTTCCGGCCTGCCTTTTCTCTCCTTTTTCTTTTCTTTTCCTTTCCTCCTTCCTTCCTCCCTCCCTCACTTTTTTATTTACTCTTTTTTTTCCTTCCTTCCTGCCTTTTTTTTTCTTTTTCCTTTCCTCCTCCCTCCCTTTTTCCCTTACTCCCTGCTTGCCTGCCTTTCTCTCCTTTTTTCCCCTCCTTTTTCTTCCTTCCTCCCTCACTTTTTTTCCTTCCTTCCTTACTTTTTCCTTCCTTCCTTCCTTCCTTTCTTCCTTCCTTCCTTCCTGCCTGCCTGCCTTTCTTTTCCTTCCTTTTCCTTTCCTTTCCTCCCCTCCCTCCCTCCCTTTTTCCTTCCCTTTTCTGTCCTTCCCTCTTGCCCTCCTCCTCCTCCCCTTCCCTCTCCCCCATCCTTTCAAAGAAGCCCTCAGCAACTGCACCTCCGACCGGCTGGGCAACGAGGTCCAAGACACCCAGGAACCCTGCTACACCTGTATGTGCCAGGTGAGGCTCCATCTGGGACAGATGCCGGATCGGGGTTTGGCATGGCAGCGATAGAACCAGAGGTTCAAATATTACCATTTGTGGTGGACATGTACAGAAGCAAAAAGATATTGGACAAAAATACACACATGGTTAGAAAAGATGACAAAACAACATATAGATTTAAAACCCAAGATATTTTTATTGGGTATTTTACCTGAAAACTAGTAAAAAAAACAAAAACATATTGTCCAGCAATCACCCTAATTGAATCACGATTCTCGAGCCAAACTTCAAAAAACTTCAAAGGATTTATTAGGAGCGACATGCTGGCACCGCCCTGTGTGAAGCCAACTCTGGTGTAGCAAGTAGAATGGTATTTGCTCAAAACTGGAAAAATGAAAAGTTTTTGATGGAGGAGGAATTGATTAAGAAAAACAGTGGAATGTGCAGAAATGAGTAGATGAACATTGGCAATTAGAGAACAAGAAGAAGTGGAAAATTATAGGACGTGGGATTTCACTTTATAAATGGTTGGAAAAGAAAGTAAGATGTTAAATGAATATCGTTATAATGATAAGATAGATGTGTGATGACCCAAAGGGACGTGGTACAAAAGCAACAAAGTCTTAAAAGTAGGTAAAGTCCCTTTAATTCCTCCAACTTGGCCTCCAATGTCCAATTATCATTGGCTGGAGAAAAAACTCCCCCAAGAACAGTTTTTAAAGGGAAGAAATTAGTCCAAACCCAAAGTACATATAAATTATTTTAAAAAACCCAACAGAAACCACGCTGCAGCAATTAACGAGACAGGGCAGGATAAGGAATTGCAGACTTCCCAAAGATAATGAAACACACACACACTTGGGAGGACGCCAGAACCCAGTTAAGACTTGACAAACAAAGATAATTCATGCTTTGCTTCCAGCAAGGTGCTGTGTGCAAACACCCTCTTTATCCTGTTTTCCCAGCTGCAGCTAATGAAGGGAATCAGGGCCCTTTTCTCCCCCGTAACCCACCTTGCTCCCTTCTCCATTCCTCCCTGCGTGCCCTAGGATGAAGAGTGGGTGGGCCTGGGTCTTCCTCTCAATGCCCAGCCGGACTGTGCCCTTCCCCAGTTTCCTCCACAGCTCCCGGAGCCATACTCCCTGTCAGCTGCTCAACCTCCCCCTCAGAATCAGACTCCAACAGGGGCAGGACAGATAAGTAGGTTGTGCCACGCCTGACCTTGCCCTCTTTCTATGCAGGATCTCACCTGGGTCTGTGTGCATCGAGGATGCCCCTCGCTCAGCTGCCCCAGCGCCCAACGCTTCACCCCGCCGGGTTCCTGCTGCCCAGTCTGTGATGGTGACACCTATCTCTGCCCTTTACGTCATCTCCCTCCCTCTCTCTCCCATCTCCCTGCCCTGTGGAGGTTTGGTCTAGGGGTTAAGGGACCAGGCTAGAAAGCGGGAGATCGTGAGTTCAAGTCTCACCGTAGGCAGGAAAACCAGCTGGAGACTTTGGGCCAATTCCCCAGGAGACGGTGAGTTCTAGTCTCACCTTAGCTATGCAAGTCAGTTGGATGACTTTGGCCTAATCCCCAGGAGACTGGGAGTTCTAGTCCCGCCTTAGGCATGAAAGCAGGCTGGGTGACTTTGAGCCAATCACCAGGAGACGGTGAGTTCTAGTCCCGCCTTAAGACAGGAAAGCTGGCTGGAGACTTTGAGTCAATCACCAGGAGACTGGGAGTTCTAGTCCTGCCTTAGGCATGAAAGCCAATTGGGTGACTTTGGGCCAATCACTCGGTCCAACACACCTCTCTCAAAGGTTTGTTTTCGTAGGGAAAATAGGAGTAGGAAGATGTGTTGGATATGTTCACTGCCCTGAGTTAGTTATACATGTAATAAAGGCGGAGGGAGGGAGGGAGGGAGGGAGGGAGGGAGGAAGGAAGGAAGGAAGGAAGGAAGGAAGGAAGGAAGGAAGGAAGGAGGAAAGAATGGATGGCTGGGGAATTCTGGGAGTTAAAGTCCACAAGTTTGCAAGTGGCCACTTTTGGAGATCTCTGCATTAGAGGAACACCACTTTACAAAGCTTTAGTAAGGCCACACTTGGAATAGTGCAACTATTTGTGGTCACCACAATATAAACAAGATGTTGAGACTCTGGAAAGAGTGCAGAGAAGAGCAACTAAGGGGACTAGAGAGCTGGAGGCTAAAACAGATCAGGAACGGTTGCAGGAATTAATTTAATGAAAAGAAGAACTGGGGGGGGGGGGGAGGCGTGATAGCAGTCTTCCATGGTTGAGGGGCTGCCCCAAAGAAGAGGGAGTCAAGCTATTCTCCAAAGCACCCGAGGGCAGGAGAAGAAGCAACGGATGGAAACTAGTCAAGGAGAAGAAGCCACCTGGAATGAAGGAGGAATTACCTGACAGTGAGAACAATTAACCAGTGGAACTGCTTGCCACCAGAAGTTGTGGGTGCTCCCATCACCGGAGATTTTTCAAGAGGAAATTGGACAGCCATTTGTCTGGAACGGTTTAGGGTCTCCTGCTTAAGCAGGGGGTTGGACTAGAAGACCTCCAAGGTCCCTTCCAACTCTTGTTATTCTTTCGTGGTTCTTTTTGCAGAATGCGTGATCGAGGTTGACGGACGCCGCGTGCCCGACGGGGAGACCTGGAAGGACAGCGCGGACAGCTGCGTGTCCTGTTCATGCCACGTAAGAAACTCACAAACCCTTTTCAACCCGAACCCTGCACGGTCTGTTCACTGACGAGTTGGGAGCCAGTGCGGGAAAATCCTCGACTTAACGACCATGCTGGAGCCGACCCACTCCTCGTTAAGCCGGCAATCATGCCGGATTTTACGACCCCTTTTTTTTACAGTGGTTGTTAAGCGAATGCAAAAGTTGTTAAGTGAACGGCCCAGCCATTAAACGAATGTGTTGTCTGCAAAGGTTGTGAGTTCGATCCCAGGTAGAGGCAGATATTTCTTTCTCTCTGGGCACACTGAGAATATATCTGTTGAACAAAACTCCTCCTTGGGGACAGGAAGGGCATCCGGCCAGTAAAACACTTAGCTCCATTCAGTTGGCCAGACTCCACCCCACAAGGGATTGTGGGGTCATTAAAAGGAGATGATTTCTAGTCATAGTCCTGGAATGGTACAGTGGCTTAAAAGTGGAACTTTCACCTCACCATCAGGAGGGTGTGAGTTCGATCCTAGGTAGAGCAGATATTTCTCTCTCTGGGCACACTGAGAATATATTTGCTGAACAAAACTCCTCACTGGGGACAGGAAGGGCATCTGGCCAGTAAAACACTCAGCTCCATTCAGTTGGCCACAAGGAATTATGGGCTCGTTAAATGATTGTCTGCAAAGGATGTTTTTTGGAGCGTTAAGCTTGGTTTCGAACAAAAATGTTGTAGATTGCACTGACGTAATCATGACACACTGAAAATGGTTGTAAGTGCAGGACGGTTGCCAAACTCCCCAGAATGCATTCATGGAGGGGGGGGCAGCCATCAAAACTCTTGAATCTGGGTCGTAAATAGTTCTGGGCAGCTGTGCTATAACTTTAAATGGTCACTAAGCAAGCAGTCATACAAAGAGGTCTCCCTGTAACGACCAAGGATATTGGCAGCATTTCTCAGTTCCACAGGTTTCTAGTCCATGTTGAGACAGGTCGTCCTCAAATTACGACCACAACTGAACCCAAAATTTCCAGTGCTAAGCGAAACAATTGTTAGCTGAATTTTACCCCCATTTTATGGCCTTTTTTTGCCCCGGTTGTTAAGCAAATCACGGCAGCCATTAAGTGAGTCATACAGTTGTTAAGTGAATCCGGCTTCCTCCCTGTCAGAAGGTCTCAAAAGGGGAATCACGTGACCTCCAGGACACTGCAACCGTCATAAATATGAACCAGTTTCCAGGCATCTGAATTTGGACCACGGGGATGCTGCTGTGGTCGTAAGTCTGAAAAACGGTTGTAAGTCACTATTTTCAGTGCCGTTATAACTTCAATTGGTCACTAAACGAACAGTTGTAAGTCGAGGACAACCTGTTTTCCCTTTCTAGTTTTTTTTTTTTTTTTAAACCAAAAATAAGACCGAGGCTGAAAATCGATAAATTTTACAATGGCCAAAGAACGATGTAGATTTGAACCCAGGGCCGGCCATCTTACCTGCAAGGACGCACAGCCCGAAGGTTTGGGCCACAATCCTGGATTAGAATGGCATTTCTGTGTGTCTTTCATAGCTGGCATTTTACGGGAGCTGCGTTGCAATCCTTGGTGCCGCCCAGAGAATAATTTAGAGGGGAGGGAAAAATAGACTTTTCGGTGGCAACACAGTTTTGTTGTACTTTGTAACATGTCCCCTGCCTTGTTTGGTGTTGCAGCTGGGACACGTGGAGTGCCACATCCAGGAGTGCGTGCCCCTGGTGTGCCAGGATGGGCTGGTGCAGGTACGGGCGCCAGGGCAGTGCTGCGCCGAATGCCAAGGTAAGCACGGGGGCGGGGCTTCAGATAATTGAACAACCGGTGCTCTGCCCAGGTGCTGGGAGGGCATGCCTATGGTGGACGTGGCCCGGTCGGGCTTCGTGCACCACCCTGATTGCAAAAAATGGGCTGTGGGAGGGCCGTTTTATTTATTTATTTATTTGTCAAAAGCTTACAATAGAACAGAAACCAGAATAAACCTAAGTTTAAATATAAGAACTAGGAAATAATAATTGGGGAACAATAGGACAGGGCCGGGAGGTGTTAAGCCTGGATTCCCCAACGGGTGTTAAGGAAAACAAACTAAACAGAACGTGCAGCGAAGTTAGATAGGAAGACAGGTAAATGTGTGAGATAAGTTTTCTAGTTAACACGCAGTAAAAATACAGATACGCTATAGTTTATTCCATTTAAGAATTATAGCATAGTCAGGATAAACGGTCCATTAGTCATATATCAATTTCAGTCAAGTCTTGTCGGGGATACTCTATTTGCAAAGTCCGTGTTGAATAGCCAATGTCAGTACACTTACAATAAATCAGTCCAATCTTTATCTTCTCTCCGTTGAGAAAAATCAACACTCCTTTTTCTCTCCCTGTTCCAGCAAGAACGCAGTCATCAATCCATCCAGTAATTAGGGATCATTAAGCCAGAGAGAGAGAGCTGCAATTGACTTGCTTCTTTTATGGTGCTTTTACAACCACACCCTTAATTACATTCTTGCAGTTAAAGTTACACACACTTTAACTAACAAACCATGATACCTTATTTATTATTTTTACCCAAACCAGTTAGGGTAAACAATGTTATCCCTAACAGGAGGCACGGTGGTGCACTTGTGCACGCCCCTGACAGACCTCTTAGGAATGGGGTGGGGTCAATAGGGGTTAGTTTGAGGGTAAAGGAGTGGGGAGGGGGTTTGAGCAGGTGACAACAGAGTCAGGTGGTGCGTTCCAGGCATTGACCCCTCTGTTGCTGAAATCGTACTTTCTGCAATCGAGGTTGGAGTGGTTTACATTTAGTTCGTATCCGTTGTGCGCTCTGGTGTTGTTGTTATTAAAGCCGAAATATTCATTCACTGGTTAAGGTGTTGTAACATACGATTTGATGCACTGTAAGGTTTTTCGAGGGCAGCTCAGAGTCTAATAAATCTAACGAAACTCTGAACATGAGGCTACTGATAATCAGCTTTATTTTCTGATCAGAAAGCAAAAAACTGGGCAACCTTTCCGTCTCCCGCCTTAAACAGCAAGGCCCAGAGAACGAAAAGCAGGCGCGCGCAAAAACTTTTTCTTGAACTTTTATAGATTGCAAAGCTAGCAAAGACCGTCATTGGCTACGGAAACGTTATTTCATATCAAGCGAAGCTCAGGAAATTTTCTCAGCACTTGTTACAAACAAAGGAACCTTACTTAGATGGATTGGAAAGAAATACAGTACTTTTTTAGCTCAAAGCTTCGTTTCTCACATTTTTAAGTTACTGGGAAGAATGGATTCTCAGTTAGTGACAAGCAGATAGATGCATTTTGCATTTCTCAAGTACCGGTAGTTACTTTGCTAGGTTGGCAGTTCGCCGAGAAGTTTTTATCTCTGCAGTTGGCTCATCTCCCAGCTCAGCACAAGTTACAATGGAGTTCAGCAAGGAAATCAAAGGTTGGGCCAGACACACACACACTGTATATGCACTCTGTTTATGCTCCAATCCCTTCAGTAATCTTAGTCGGCGTAGTTCAAGGTTGTCTAAGCCTAGAATCTCAAATCTGGTGCTGTAGGGTATTCTGTTGTGAACAGAGGAATGTAGTACTCTTCTGGTAAAATACTTTTGGACTCACTCAATTGTATTTATGTCTGATATACAGTGCGGATACAGATACAGATAATCAGAGTTGGAAGGGACCTTGTAGGTCATCTAATCCAACCCCCCGCCCAAGCGGGAGACCCTACACCATTTCTGACAAATGGCAGTCCAATCTCTTCTTGAAAGTCTCAAGTGGTGAAGCTCCCCCAACTTCCGAGGGCAACTTCTGTTCCATGGGTTGATTGTTCTCATTGTCAGAAAGTTTCTCCTTATTTCCAGGTTGAATCTCTCCTGGTTCAGTTTCCATCCATTATTCCTTGTCTGGCCTTCGGGGGCTTTGGGAAATAGCTTGACCGCTTCCTCCCTGTGGCAGCCCCTCAAATATTGGAAGACCCCTATCCTGTCTCCCCTGGTCCTTCTCTTTACTAGACTAGCCAAGCCCAGTTCCTGCAACCAGTCATTGTATGTTTTAGCCTCCAGTCCCCTAATCCTCCTGGTTGCTCTTCTCTGTACTTTTTCTAGAGTCTCAACATCTTTTTTATAATGTGGTGACCAAAACTGGATGCAGTACTCTAGGTGTGGCCTTACTAAGGCTTTATAGAGTGGTATTAGTACCTCACTTGATCTTGATTGTATCTCTCTGTTAATGCAATTTAGGATTGCATTGGCTTTTTTGGCTGCCGCTGCACACGGCTGGCTCCTATTTAGCTGGTTGTCCACTAAGACTCCAAGATCCCCCTCCCAGTTACTGCTATTGAGCCTGGTTTCACCCAGTCTATATGTATCCTTTGGGTTTTTCTTGCCTAAGTTTATTCCAGATTCCAGACAGCAGAGCTGAATTCAAGTATTGGTCTAGCAAAGGTTTTGAATGCCCTAGTTAGCAATACAGTATTACCAGTTTTCACCCTCTCCAGACTTCCAGAACTTCTGGGAGGCCCATGTTTTGCCCTCCCCGAGTCTCCACATGGGCCCTGCACTTACCTGCGATCCAAAATGGGCCACGTGGGGACTTTTGGGAGGGGTGGGATTTGCCGGTTCGCCAAACTGGCCATAAAATTAACTAGCGGTTTGCCCAAACCGGTGGAAACCAATAGTAGCCCACCACCTGAAGGTAAGCCAATAAAACACACACAAGAAGAAAGGGGCATTGTGGTTTAGCACAAACCCTGTTAGCAAATGCATGTAGTGTTCCGTAATCATGGTCTTCCAATATACTTGAGGGTCTGCTCCAAAGAAGAAGGGGGTCAACCTAATCTCCAAAGCAATTGAAGGCAGGACAAGAAACAATGGATGGAAACTCATCAACGACAGAAGAAACCTGAAACTTAAGAAGTAACTTCCTAACCATGAGGA
Source organism: Notechis scutatus (assembly GCF_049901735.1). NCBI lineage: Eukaryota > Metazoa > Chordata > Lepidosauria > Squamata > Elapidae > Notechis > Notechis scutatus. The sequence continues at coordinate 81,805,146 of NC_142014.1, read as the reverse complement.
CAATTAACCAGTGGAACTACGTGCCACCAGAAGTTGTGGGTGCTCCATCACTGGGAGTTTTTAAGAAGAGACTGGACAGCAAATTGTCTCAGATGGTACAGAGGCCTCCTGATTGAGCAGAAGGTTGGACTAGAAGACCTCCAAGGTCCCTCCCAACATTCCGTTAAATTCGATCAATGGAATGAAAGCAAATATGCTAAAGGAAATCATAGGAAATTTGGTTGATAAACTAAAAGGCAAATCTGACCGATGCAAGAAATGGAATTTGCTAAACAAAATAAACGCAAATTCGATCCATAAAGGCGAACTGGAGAAATTAAAAGCGCATTCAAGTGATACAATAAAATTGGAGGAATTAAAAGCGAATTCAATCGATGCCATAAAATTGGAGGAATTAAAAGCGAATTCAATCGATAAGACACAAGCCAATTTTAACAGATAAAACAAATGCAAACTTGATAAATGGAATAAAAGCAAATTGGATTCATCAAATGAAAACAAGCCATTTCCGGATATGAAATTCTCTCGTTGGCTAAAATTTATGCTTCAGTGTTGAGGGATAGCTCAGATTCTTAGCTTGCAAGATCCTGGTTTGCGCTCTCATGCAAATAGGGGCATTGTTTGCTAAGACCCTGCACTTTCCTTTGCTCTATTTTTTTTTTGAAAAATACTGATTTATTTTTTTTACAGACTTAGCCAATACATCTGCACCTAGTGCAATGATCTTGGGGGCAGGGGGGAGAGGCAGTTTGCAAGAGGATATCACTGTCAACTCATAAAATATCCCTATGGTCTTTTTAGAGTTGCCAATAGAACGGGAGGGGGGGGGGAGCAGTGCAGCAGCTTGGAAACCGGAAAGTGCATTCCATAAATGTTTTCCAAGATAGTAACTAGGTGACTGAAGTTTCTGCCCTTGCAAAATTCTAACTGGAGAGCCTGATTGGGGACTCTGGGCTATGGACGTGTCCCATTGGAGGATATGAATTAGGATATACCCAGGCGGTGGAGAGGAAAACCAGGGTCAAAGGTTACGATGAATGATGTGTCTCAGAGTCGGCTACACCTAGGCAGTGCCGGCATGTTAACTCCCAATAAATCCTTTTGAAGTTTTGGAAGTTTAAACGGGGGTCACTGCCAGAATCCTGACACCCACCTTCTCCCCCTACCCCCTCCCCCATCCATCTCTTTGCCCAGATCCCGGCCAGAACTGCTCCCACCTAAGCCAGGTGTTCCAGTCCAACCAGCGCTGGCAGGTGGACGAATGCACCTCCTGCGCCTGTGTGTCTGGCCAAGTGCACTGTCGCCGTGAACGCTGCCCGCCCTCCGCCTGCGCTGCGGTGAGTTACAGAGAGAGGAGGGGTGGGGGGTATCAAACAGAGCCTGTCCCACACTGGGGGCTCCCCCAGTTTAAGGGGGAGTTGCCACCACCACCTGGAGGGCTGCCTTAAAGGTAGTCCTCGACTTACAGCCATTCATTTAGGGACTGTTCCAAGTTAACAACGGCACTGGTGGGGAAAAAAGGACTGTTTTTCACACTTACGACCATCACAGCCTCCCCGTGGTAGAAATAAGGACACTTGGCAGCTGGTTCGTATCTATGACGGTGGCAGGGTCCCAGGGTCGCGTGGTTTCCCCCTTTTCAACCTTCTCACCAGCAAAGTCTGTGTGGGGGAAACTAGATTCATTTAACAACGATGTCTGACTAAGTTAACAACGGCACTTAACAACTGTGTCAGGAAAGGTCATAAAATGGGGCCAAACTCCCTTCTCAACTGTCTCGCTTAAGAACGGAAATTTGGGGGGCTCAATTGTGGTCATAAACCGAGGATTACCTGTACAACTTGTTTTATTTTAACGCTGGGAATTATGTTCATTCCCAGCCCGTAATGAGTCCCAAACAGTCTCTCGAGATAAGCACCCACCTTTCTCTCCTTTGAATTGCACCAACAACTGTCGTAAGGACGAGGCAGTCGAGTTGTTTGATCATGATCAACTGAATCATGATGATCTTTATTGGAGTCTAGTCTTGCATTGAAACACATTTTTAATTATCCTCCAACATTGGTTAACTTTGGTTACTGCTTAACTTTCGTTACTGTTTAGCATAATAGTAATTAACACAATTAATTATCTCTAGTTAAAGTCTAACATATGTATACTTCCTCTCTCTAATCCTCCTTTAGATTAGTGACTTTGTTTGCCTGAGTTGTATTTATCTGAGGTTTGCCATCCGAGATTTCTGCAATTACAACTCTACAAACAACTAAAGTGCCAAATGAACTATAAAAAAAAAAACAACCGAAGCCCACACAGAGCTTCAAGGTTTAATCTGAACAGAGCAAACGACTTTGCTTCCTGCAAAGGTTTCTTCACCTTTGCCTGTCCTTTGTCCCTTAGGGGAGGGGGCAATCCCCTCCCAGCCTTTCTCCCAAGTTGCCCCTTTTGTCTCAGCTGCTCTTGCCTTCCAGCAGCTCTGTGCAAGTGCGCACTGGGAACAGGCTCCCCTTGTTCCTCTGCCTTGCTGCTGCCAGAATCCAAAGGCTCCGGAGTCAGCACCCCACTCGCAGGTGGTCCTGGCCCCATCTTTGCATCAGATGCAGGACCCTCGTCCGAGTCCTCTCCAGACTCCTGGACTGGTCCCCGTCCTTCCCCACTGTCCAATTCCACTGCCGTCTGCACAGGCTGCTGGCGAACCACAACACTCCGGGCTATGCTCTTCACCAACAGGATGAGATTCCATCCCTGATCCCCGGCGTGTGCTGCCCCCGCTGCGTCCCACATCCTGCCACCTGCGTGGCCTTCGGTGACCCCCACTACCGGACGTTCGACGGCAAAATGATCCACTTCCAAGGGAGCTGCACATATGTCCTGTCCCGGGATTGCCACAGAGGGGACTTCAGGTGAGTAGTCCCCTTCCTCTCCAAGCCCGGCTCTTCAATCATCATCTCCTTTTAACGACCCCGTAATCCCTTGCGGGAGGGAGTCTGGACAACCGAACGGAGCTGAGAGATTACTGGCCGGATGCCCTTCCTGTCACCAGTGCAGAGTTATATTCAGCAGATATATTCTCAACGTGCCCAGAGAGAGAGAAATATCTATTCTGACCCAGGCTTCCTAAACCGTAATTATGCCCACCCTTATTTTAAAAAACAAGACTTATTTTATTGCAACGCTGGCAATTGTTTTCATTCCCAATTGGAATTAATCTCAAACAGTTCCTCGAGATAAGCACCCACCTTTTTTTCCCCCATGGAGTGCTGCCAATAACAGACGTGTCCAATGAACTGGAAAGAAAACCAACCAAAGGACAAGAAAAACCAAGCGAAGGACAAAGAGCTTCAAGAATGAATCTGAACCGAACGAACGACTTTGCTTCCTGCAAAGGTTTCTTCACCTTTGCCTGTCCTTTATCCCTTAGGCGAGGGGCAATCACCTCCCAGCTTTACTCCCAAGTCACCCCTTTTGTCTTAGCTGCTCTTGCCTTCTAGCAGCTCTGCACACATGCGCACTGGGAACAGGCTCCCCTGGGTCCTCGTCCTCGCTGCTGCCAGACCCTGAAGGCTCCAGAGGCAGCACCCCACTCCCAGATGGCCCTGGCCCCATCTCTGTCTCGGATGCAGGACCCTCTCCAGACTCCCTGACTGGTCTCTGTTCTTCCCCACTGTCCGATTCCGCTGCCGTTTGCACAGGCTGCCGGCGAACCACCACAGTTTTGGTTCCCCAATGTACAGAATAGAATAGAATTTTACTTTATTGTCACTTTGTACCCTAATCGTCATACGTTAAAAGGAAGTTGCATACAGCTCTCAAAGGCCCTCTAATATAAACATAAACATGACAAGATAAATAAATGCAAAATTAGGCATGCACCCACATACATTACATGACTCAGAGAAACAACACAGCCTGCACACATCTCGCTGGGTAGTACTGAATATGCCACGATGCTCAGTTCCTGTCTGGGTGTTTTGTCCTGTATTGTTGGAGTTGCAATTATATTCTTGACTAGCTCGATCTCCGCGCTTCGCTATGAAACTATGTGGTCAGGCTTAGGTTTTGGGGAGGAAAATAAGGGGGGAAAATCCTGCCTCTGCACTACCAGCATCCATCGGAGTTCATCTGACTAGTGTCCTGTCAGCGTGTGAGAGAGTTGAGGGCTGTTTGGAAACCGAAATGGTATTTGCTGTGTGAGCAAGGAGATAGCAAGGAGTCTGGGCGTGGCTTAGCTCAACTGTTCTGTACTAAAGCTGGTTGCTGCTGGGAAACTGAAATTGAAACTAAACCTCCTCTGCTTGTCTTTTGCCTTTGGAAGAGATTTCTTTTTTCAAGGTGGGGAGGGGGAGTCGAACTCCTTAGCATCAGAGCGTGTTAATAATAATAATAATAATAATAATAATAATAATAATATAATAATAATAATAATAATAATAATAATAATAATAATAATAAAAGAAATACTCTAAAAGCTCTGATGGTCATTTGAAAAATCCTTTCTTAGTGAGCCCCTAGAAGCCAAGAGGAACATAGGTGCCAAATTTCAAGTTTGTAGGTTTTATGGTTCTGGAGATTTTGTGATGATGCGTGAGGGGTATTTCTCTTAGATAGATAGATAGATAGATAGATAGATAGATAGATAGATAGATAGATAGATAGATAGATAGATAGATAGATAGATAGATAGATAGATAGATAGATAGATGATAGATAGATAGATAGATAGATAGATGAAGAGATAGATAGATAGATAGAAGAGAGAGAGAGAGAGAGAGATAGGTAGATAGATAAGGTAGATAGATAGATAGATAGATAGATAGATAGATAGATAGATAGATAGATAGATAGATAGATAGATAGATAGATAGATAGATAGATAGATAGATAGAGAGAGATAGGTAGATAGATAGATAGAGGATAGATAGATAGATAGATAGATAGATAGATAGATAGAGATAGATAGATAGATGATAGATAGATAGATAGATAGATAGATAGATAGATAGATGATAGGTAGATAGATAGATAGATAGATAGATAGATAGATGATAGATAGATAGATAGATAGATAGATAGATAGATAGATAGATGTTAGATAGATAGATAGATAGATAGATAGATAGATAGATAGATAGATGATAGATAGATAGATAGATAGATAGATAGATAGATAGATAGATAGATAGATAGATAGATAGATAGATAGATGATAGATAGGTAGATAGATAGATAGATAGATGATAGATAGATAGATAGATAGTTGGATAGATAGATAGATAGATAGATAGATAGATAGATAAATAGATAGATAGATAGATAGATAGATAGATAGATAGGTATGATAGATAGATAGATAGATAGATAGATGATAGGTAGATAGATAGATAGATAGATAGAGATAGATAGATAGATAGATAGATAGATAGATAGATAGATGATAGATAGATAGATAGATAGATAGATAGATAGATAGATAGATGATAGATAGATAGATGATAGATAGATAGATAGATAGATGATAGATAGATAGATAGATAGGTAGATAGATAGATAGATAGATGATAGATAGAGAAATAGATAGATAGATAGGTAGATAGTAGGATAGATAGATAGATAGATAGATAGATAGATAGATAGATAGATAGATAGATAGATAGATGATAGGTAGAGAGATAGAGATAGATAGGTAGATAGATAGATAGATAGATAGATAGATAGATAGATAGATAGAAGATAGATAGATAGATAGGTAGATAGGTGATAAGATAGATAAGTAAAGAGTAGGTGAATAAGAAATAGATAGATAGATAGATAGATAGATAGATAGATAGATAGATAGATAGATAGATAGATAGATAGATAATAGTAGAAGATAGAGATAGGTAGAGGTAGGTAGGTAGTAGTAGATAGATAGATAGATAGATAGATAGATAGATAGATAGATAGATAGATAGATAGATAGATATAGAATAGATAAATAGACAGATAGAGATAGAGATAGAGATAGATAGATAGATAGATAGATCAGTCCCAGTTAACAATAAGAGGAAGTTCCGTGGGATGGGCTCCAGCACGAGCCTAAACGTTTGGAAGAATAAACCATGGATCCTGGAGATCCTGCCAAAATAAGTCAGCTTGTGGGGCACCGAGCAACAAGCCAAGATGCTTGGATGCCATCCGACTTGCACGGAGAACCAACGTTGACCTTCCCTGGACGCAGCATCCAAAGTAAGTCTGGAATTATTCCATCCCTTTCCCTTCCACCCCCCACCCCACCCCCAGCATCCATGTGACCAATGAGGACCGTGGACACCCGGGCGTCTCCTGGACCAAGGAAGTGACTGTGTTGATCGGGGACACCAAGGTGCAGTTGCTACAAGAGGGTCTAGTCACGGTGAGCCAGGCAAAGGGCCAGCGGTCGGCCTTCTTCCCCACCCCCCTCCCACAACTCTTCTGCAAGAGGGGGGAGGGGGCAGGCAAGATCCAGCCCCTCCCCCCCGGAGATGGGTGACCTCATCTCCCCCCTGCAGGTGGACTCCCGAACGGTGAGCCTCCCCTTCCTGAAGGAGGCCCAGCTTTCTGTGGACCCAAAGGGCAGCACTGTGCTGCTGAACACCAACATTGGCATCAAGGTAACTGGGGGGGGGGTGGAGAGACGCCTCCAGCCCCCACAACAAGGGTGGGATGCTACCGGTTCGGCCCGGTTCTATAGAACCTCTAGCTGAGAAGAGCAGCTGACGCTGAACCGGTTCGGTGTTTGGCCCACCCGCCTGACCGGGCTCTAGGCTGTCCTTTAATTCCCTGCTTTTCCCTCCTCGGCTGCTTTGCGCGGCACAGCGGAGGTTGAAAAAGAAGGAAACAAAGAGGATTTGTCAAACGCTGCGCACCTGCGCGCGGCGCTTGTCAAGCTGTCCAGGCGGCACAGCTGGTGATTTCTTGCAAACGCTGCACACACACGATGGTCCCCAGTTTGGAGAACCAGCAAATCGCTCCATCAGCTGGCCCAGCCCCCTCCCCTCCCACTCACTCCTTTCCTGGCATGCAAGCCCTCCAACTTGCCTGCGTTTGGTAAGTTGCTATTTTTCCTTCCCTCCTCCCCCCCCGACCATCAGCTGTTCTGCTCTGCCGGGAGATTTAGATTAGCTAGAAAGCAGGGAATGGTTGGGTTTCTTGCTTTCTAGCTAATCTAAAAGCAGAGCCGAACCTTCCTTAGGACTGAAGCTTCTATTTTTCACTGCAGACTCAGGTAGCAGATGGCAGAAAGGTAGATCTCTGAGTGAATCTGTGATTCCGTGAACAACTCAGTCTGCCTGCCTGTTTTGCCTGATTTGGGGTAAAAGTTGCTCTTTTTTTATAAAAAAATTCAATATTTACTTAAATATTTATGATATTTACATACAAGCCATGCCCACCCAGTCACATGACCACCAAGCCACACCCACAAATTAGGCCACACCCAGAGAACCGGTTGTTAAGAAATTTGAATCCCACCCCTGCCCCACAAGAAATACACAGGGCGGGAGAAGAGCAAGAAGAGAAGAAGCATTATAAGATTTGAGAATTATTTTATGGATGACTAGAAAATAAGAGTAAGAAATTAAAGGATATTGCATTAATAATGATATACTAAAATGGAATGCTTTTGAATCAGCCTTAACATGACTACAATTTAGTAAGATTTGGGGTTTGCCTTTAAGGATAGTAGTTTGAAATTGAAATAAAAACTTAATGACAATGTAATAATGATACAAGAGGATGTATAATGTTGGCTATAATATGACACGAATGTAAACTCAATAAGAAATGTATGCCAATATTATTACATGCACAAGATATATGTACCCAACCGACACACTGTACAATTGAAAGATGGTTTTATTCGTTGTTTTAGTTATAAAATAAAAATTTCAAAAAATAAAAGAATTAGGGAAAGTCTAAATCTAAGACATTTTCCCCAATTATATAAAAAAAGAGAAGCACGTGGGGTTTTTCCCAGAGATCGGGGACAGCAAAAGCTGGTTGGTCTTCTTGCAAGTTGGTAGCTTTGGTCTAGCCCTGGTCTAGGGGAAGGGAGGGGGCAACAGAAAGTAAATCCATTCCTTCACGCCCCAGATGTGGCGCATCGTTGGGTCTTTTGCTCACCTAACACAGGTGCTCTGGAACGGCCGCTCGCACCTGGAGGTCAGCGTGCCCGGAACGTACAAAGGGCGCCTGTGTGGACTTTGTGGCAACTTCAATAGCTTCCCCCAGGATGACCTGCGGATGCAGTCGGGACACCTGAGCCTGTCCGAGGCAGCCTTTGGGAACAGCTGGAAGGTAAGTTTGGGGGTGGGGGGAAGAAGTGGACGAGGAAGGAAGAAGAGGAGGAGGGAGAATGGAAGGAGGAAGGAGGGAGAGCAGGAGGAAGAAAGGGAGAAAAGAAAGAAGAGGGAGGAAGGGAAAAGGGAATGAGAGAGGAGGAAAGAAGGAAAGAGAAGGGAAAGGAAGAGGAGGGGGAAGGAAAGAAAGAAGGGAGGGAGAGAAAGAAGGAAAGGAGGGAGGGAGGGGAGGGATGGAGGAAGGAAGGAAGGAAGGAAGGAAGGAAGGAAGGAAGGAAGGAAGGAAGGAAGGGGAAGAGAGAGAGGGGAGGGAAGGAAAAGAAAGGAAAGGAAGAGGAGGGGGAAGGAAAGAAGGGAAAGAGGGGGAAGGGAAGAGAAGAGGGGAGGAGGGGGAAGGAAGAGGAGGGGGAAGGAAAGAAGGGAGGGAGGGATGGAGGAAGGAAGGAAGGAAGGAAGGAAGGAAGGAAGAGGGAAGAGAAGAGGGGGAGGGAAGGAAAAGAAAGGAAAAGAAGAGGAGGGGGAAGGAAAGAAGGGAAAGAGGGGGGAAGGGAAGAGAGGAGAGAGGAGGGGGAAGGAAGGGAAAGGAAGAGGATGGGGAAGGAAGGAAGGAAGGAAAGGAGGGAGGGTGTGCTGTTCAGACAGTATATAGGTAATGGGAATTGAGTTAGTTAAGTTAGAATTGGGAACTGTCCCCTTAAGGGAATGCCTCATGGTAAATGTAGTTAATGCATCCTGGGAAATGTAGTTCATGTCATGTGGTCACATGTGTAATCCTGATTGGTCACTGAATTGACCCTTGGTTGGGTTGGGGGAGATTCCTTCACTCTTGCCTGGACCCCAGCAGCGTGCTGGTGCCTCCCCCGCTTGCTCCTTCGTTATGGGATGAAAAATCACTATGCTTTTATACTATGAAGTCAGATGTGCAAAGAATTGGATATTAGATGGATCTCGACATAACCGTGAGTTACCTTGAGGATGCCTAATATAATCCAATAAAGAAACTTTGCATGGAAGACTTTGTAGAGTCTGCCTGTCTGTCTTTATACATTCAGCCAGTAATTATAAAAGACAGAGGGAAAGAAGGGAAAAAAGGAAGAGGAGGAGAGAGAAGGGGGAAGGAAGGGAAAGAGAAGGGAAAGGAAGAGGGGGGAAGGAAAGAAGGAAGGGGGGAAAGAGAAGGAAGGAAGGGGGAAGGGAAGAGAGAGGAGGGGAGGGGAGGGGATCCATCTATCCATGCTGGTTGGGGAAATCTGAGAGTTGAAATCCACCCATCGTAAAATGGCTGAGCTTGAGAAGTGGCACTCTAGGCATCTAGTCCAGGGGGTTTTCAAACTTGACAGCTTTAAGACTTGTGGACTTCAGCTCCCAGAATTCCTCCTCCAGTCAGGTTAGCTCAAGAATTCTGGGAGTTGAAGTCCACAAGTCTTAAACCTGCCAAGTTTGGAGAGCCTTAGGCCTAGTCAGTCTTCAGTTCGTTCCAGCCCTCCCATGAACAACGATACGCTTTCTTCCTGACAATCCACCCGATTCCCAAACTGCCCCAAAGTGCCACCGTTCCTCTCCACAGGCCCTTTGGGTACCTCAAGGCCTTAACCCCACCCCAGGCAGCCCCTCCCTTCCTGCAACTCCTGCAGACCCCCTGTCCCTCTCCTCCCCCTCCCAGGTGGCCGATGCCAACGCCACAGGGGACGGCCGCTGCGCCGATGCGCTGGATGCCGACCCCTGCAAAGAATCCGGGTACCGTTCCCGCAAAGAGGCCAACGCCCGTTGCCAGGTGCTGAAGTCGCCCGCCTTTGCCCGCTGCCATGCCACCGTGGCCCCGGAGCCCTTCTTCGCTGCCTGCGTCTACGACCTCTGTGCCTGTGGGGCTGCCGGCCCGGTGGACTGTCTCTGCGAGGTCTTGGAGGCCTACGCCAGCCAGTGCCGCCAGGCTGGCGTGATGCTCCAGTGGCGCTCGCCCACCCTCTGCGGTGAGAGTGAGGTGGGCTGGGTGTGCCTTGGACCGGGGGGCGGGAGGAGGAAGTGTTTGGGGGGGGGCCAAATGAAAGAGGGATGGGACCCCAGGAGGTCGAGCAGGGTCGAAAGGAGGAGACATGTCGATAGAAGTGTGTATTTTGCAGCTCAGGTTTCAACTGTGGGGTCCTGGGTGCTCTCTGAGCTTGGGTGTTGTTTTTTGCAGATGTTTCATGACCCAGCTAGGGAACATCATCAGTGCTAGAAGGGAGAGGGGTTTGTAGAGTGGTGGTGGTAGAGAGGAGGAGGAGGAGGAGGAGGAGGAGGAGGAGGAGGAGGAGGAGGAGGAGGAGGAGGAGGAGGAGGAGGAGGAGGAGAATCGTGGAGTCCTCTGGGAGTGTTGTTTTCTAGCAGACATTTTATTACCCAACTAGAGAACATAATCAGTTTTAAAAGAGAATGGGATTTATTTCCCCCTCCCTTCCTTCCCTCCCTTTCTTCCCCCTCTTTCCATCCTCCCTCCCTATCATTCTTCCTTTTCTCTTCCTTCCCTCTCCTCTCCTTTCCTTCCTCCATCCCCCCCTCCATGAGTCTGGCCCTGCCCTAGTCTTGCCTCAGTCGTCTATCCCTCATATGGTACACGTTACCCCACCCTGCCTCTCCCTGGAGTGGTACAGTCCTATCCCATCTGGCCCCTCCCTCCTTCCGGCTACTAACCCCTGCCTCTCTCTTTCTTCCTCCACAGCGGTGGGCTGCCCCCAAGACCGAGGCTACGTCTTTGATGAGTGTGGCCCTCCGTGCCCCAAAACCTGCTTCAACCACGCTGTACCTTTGGGGGTGCTGGAGTCCCACTGCTTGAAGCCCTGCGTGCCAGGCTGCCAATGCCCAGCGGGCTTGGTGGAGCACCAGGCCCACTGCATCCTCCCAGACGCCTGTCCTCCCATTGTCCACGGCACCCTCTGACCGGGACCATCTCAGGAGAGCTAACTCCCTTGGCCTTCACTCCCTTCCGTCCCGCCATGGACCTTCGACAGCTATCGAAGCACAACACACACAGGTTCACAAACACACACATACACGCAGCTGCCATGGTGGCACACTCTCCCTTCAATTGAGGCATTTTCCAAGGGCAGCAGCTGCCCCCTTGATCATGGACTCCGGGAAAATGTGTGGTTTGTCTTGTTTGGATTGTGTTATGGGTGAGAGATATACACAATTCTCCCTCCCTTTTCTTCCTGGGCCTTCAGACTCCAATCACAAATCATACATGCATGCACGACACACACAGAGACAGACAGACAGACACACCTACCTCTGGAATCTCCTTCCACCTTCCATGAACAAAGTGGATGAGAAAATACCACTCCTATATTATCTAATTGCAAAGTGTTCCTTGGTATCCAACTAGGCCCTTCTCATTGCACCAGCCTAATCCAGAGGTATCTGGCGGGTCCCCTGGCTTTTTTTGCTAGATCCTGCTTTCAATCCACCTGGCTTTGCTGGGCAGTAAGTTACCTGGGACACCTTCTCTGACCAGGAGAACTTGAGATACACCTCCCAGCTGTTGGCCACCTAGGCTGAGGATTCTGGTCATTGTAGTCCAATATCATCAGGGTGCTCAATCAAGGAGGTAGGGATTCTCATCGAAGCCTTCCCCATAGTCACCCAGCTAGTTTCATGCCTAAGGTGAGACTATCTCCTGGTTTTGGTTTCTAGCCTCACCTTACCCACTATACCACAGGTGCCAAACTCGGGGTGTCACATTGCCGCCACATGATGCATGATGGTGTTTTTTTCCCTTGGCGGAGTTGGGCTGGGTATGGCCTGTGCATGCCACCAGTTTGACACCCCTGCACCAGGGGTGGTATTCTATCGGTTCTGCCAAACCGTTGGTCTGACCCAAACTTGATTCCAAGAGAGCAAACACGAGACAAAGGTACCAGCAAAACCTTTTAATGTTTCATTTGCGAATCCTGTTTCTTCACAGATAAAAGGCTGCTTCCAACTAATTAGCTCCGACAAGAAAGAGCCTGGCCAAGTTTTTGTAAGGCTGCCCAGAACAACAGATAAAGTTACTAAACAATAAATCAATGAGTCTCCAAACGCCAACTCACATATTCCTAACATCCACCAGGCTCGAGTGCAAAAACGTATTTGCTTCCTGCAAAGAACTCTGGTTTCTCCGCTGGCTTTTATTTTCTCAGGGAGGGGCCATTACCTTGCAGCCTTACTCCCGAGTCACCCATGCTGCGGCAGCTGCTCTTTCCTACAAGCAGCCCTGCGCGGACGCACACTGGGCACAGGCTCCTCGGGGGTCTCTTCCTCACTGCTGCCAGCCTCCACAACCTCCGAAGGCAGCACTCCACTCCCTGATGGTCCTGGGCCCCATCCCTGCATCCCACGCAGGCCCCTCACCTGAGTCCTCGCTCTCCAAGACCTCAGCCATCCGCACCTGCTGCCAGCAAACCACAACAACAGGTAGCTCCGAAGATCACCTGGGAGTGAACCATTTTGCTCTGACGATCAGCTACTGGGCCCTCCCACCCATCTGGCCTCCATGTTGACCTTTATTTCCTGCCTTTGAAGCTCAACTGCTTTGCATAGCAATCTGTTGAAGACACGGAGAGTGCAGGATTGCAGGTCGGTAGGAAAGCCTCTGCACGTGTGCAAAGTGCGCTTTTGGCATGTGCGTGTGTGAAACACACATGCAAAGCGCGTTCCCCAAGCCGCGTAAACCGAACCGGTGGTCAAACAATTTGAATCCCACCACTGCCTTGGACTCTACTAAACTGGCTCTGCGGTCAGTCTGAAATGACCAAATGACATAGTTGGAAGGGATCCTGGAGGTCATCTAGTCCAATGGTCGCCAACCAGTGGGCCGGGGACCATTGGTGGTCCGTGAGAAAATTTTGGTGGTCCGCAGAGAAATGCAAAGCAATTAATCCAGGCTGCATGGAAACACGAGGACTGCACCACCCACATGGCCCACGGGAACACAAGTCTTACGTCACTTGCATTGCAAACAACACGAGGTAGTGAGGGGAGGGGGGAAAGGGCAGAGGGGGGGAACTTGCCCCCCTCGCCCCACATGCCTGGCCTGGCCACCGGGCTGCTTCTCTCCGCTTCTTTCTTCTCCTGCGTTGGCTGCATGCAAGTAAAGCAGCAAAAGTCTTTCTTTCTCTCCCCCAAACTCTGCCAGAAATGAGTCTTTGGGACCCTGCAAGGCCTCCTGCTCCAAGAGGCTGCAAAGACTCGTTTCTGGCAGAGTTTGGGGGAGAGAAAGAAAGACTTCTGCTGCTTATGCTGTTTTCCTTGCATGAAGCCAAAAGTCTCTCTCTCTCTCTCTCTCCCCCTGAGAACGGAGCTGAAGATGGTATCCTGCGATCCCAAATAAAGAACAATTGATCCGTAGGAAAACGGGGTGGGGGATTTTCCCACAGACTTTTTGGGGGGATTTTCCCAGGTTCTCTGGTCCGCAGGATTTAAATGATGAGTTTGGTGGTCACTGAGGTCCCAAAGGTTGGCGACCCCTCCTGTTCTCCTCCAATCCTGCCTCTAGGGAACCCTATGCCATTCCAGGCAAATAGCTGTCCAATTGCTTCTTAAATACCTGCAGTGTCGGAGCGCCCACAACTTCTGGAGGTAAATCATATACCACTGATGGATTGTTTTCAATGTCAGAAATTTCTCCTTAGTTCCAGGTTGCTTCTCTCCTTGATTAGTTTCCATCCGTTGCTGTCCTGGCTTCAGGTGGTTTGGAAAATAGGTTGGCCTCCACCTCTTTGGGGCAAGCTCCTCAAATAATGGGTAACTGCTAATTTTCATTAAACTACACGTACTCAGATGTTGCAAGCATTCTTCATAGTCTAACCAAGGGGGGTCAAACTCCCTGTCGCCGGCCACATCAGGAGTTTGTTCGCCTTTGGGAGGCCAGGGTGGGCATGGCCCGGTCAGCATGGTTGACTGGGTGGGCATGGCCAGGCCAGGGATGACCGGCCAGTCCCTTGCCATCTCTGGGACAGCTCCTTGGGCCAATTCCATGACCTGTTTTTGATACATCTGGTCTATCCAATGGGGGTAATGGAAATCCATCATGGCAGCAACAGCACTTAAGACGTATATACCACTTCACAGTGCTTGACAGCCATTTCTAAGCAGTTTACAGAGCCAGCCTCTTGGGCCCCTGACAATCTGGGTCCTCATTTGACTGACCTCAAAAGGACAGGAGTCAACCATGAGCCTGTCAGCATCGAACTCCTGGCAGTGGGCAGATAGTCTGCAATACTGCATTCTGACCACTGTCACCATGACCCTTCCTTCCTCCCTTCCCACTTAGCAATAGCACTTAGACTTATATACCACTTCACAGTGCTTTACAGCACTGTGTGGTTGACAGAGTCAGCCTCTTGCCCCCAACAACCTAGGTCCTCATTTACTAACTTTGGAAGGATGGAAGGCTGAGTCGACCTTGAGCCAGGATTGAACTGCTGGAGTGAGCAGTGAGTTAACTTGCTATGCCAGTGGTCGCCAACCAGTGAGCTGGGAGTCCGCGAGAAAATTTTGGTGGTCCAGAGAGAAATGACCCCCCAAAGCAATTAATTCAGGCTGCACGGGAACACAAGGCTTGCGTCACTTGCATTGCAAACAACACATAGTGAAGGGAGGGGGGGAAAGGGCGGAGGGGGGACTTGCCCCAAGCGCCTGGCCTGGCCACTGGGCTGCTTCTTTCTGCTTCTTTCTTCCTCTGCTTTTGGCTGCAGGCGAGGAAAGCAGCCAAAGTCTTTCTTTCTCTCCCCCAAACTCCGCCAGAAATGAGTCTTTGGGACTCTGCAAGGCCTCCTGCTCCAAGAGGCTGCGCCGGCAAAGACTCATTTCTGGCGGAGTTTGGGGGAGAGAAAGAAAATCTGCTCCTTCTGCTTTCCTTGCATGAAGCCAAGTCTCTCTCCCCCTGAGAACAGAGCTGGAGACGGCATCCTGCGATCCCAAATAAAGATCGATCGATCGGTAGGAAAACGGGGAGGGGGATTTTCCTGCAGACTTTTGGGGAGGATTTTCCCAGGGTCTCTGGTCCACGGGATTTAAAATGATGAGTTTGGTAGGCCCTGAGGTCCAAAAGGTTGGCGACCCCTGTGCTATGCTCCATTCTAACCACTGCACCACCAGCAGCAGTGGCTGTTACACCACTGACGGGTTTCCATCGGTGTTTGCTGGTGCCTAACTTGAAAGCCGGTGGAGACTTCATACTTTAGAGCTCATCAGCGAGTAGAGTCGGCAGCTGCAACTTCAGTGTGACAGAGGTGCAGGATTTCTTCTGTAGTGTCTCTGTAACACTTGCCTGGTAGACCTCGTGGCGTCCTCCCAGACTACAGTATCCATTGGAGTTCTGTTGCTCAAGCTTGGCCACTTGAAGTTGTGTGGACCAACTCCCAGAATCGCCCAGCCAACATCGAAGAGTTGAAGTCCACACCTCTTCAAGCAAGCCAAGGTTGAGAACGTACCACACAGCAATTGGCAAGGCACACGGCAGTCAACCATTCCTATGACTCATCCCACCCATCTCTCATCCATGTTCTGAAAAATCAGGGGTTCAAGGCTGCTGGACACCATACGATCCAAGACCACCAGGTTGGAGAGAAGGTCTTGTCAACAAATGCTGAGGATGGAACAAAGCATGTGCTTGTGACATGTCTCGTTCGATCTGTGGACAGTACAGAGTCCAGGATTTGTACCTAGAGATACAAGGGATAACCGCTGCTCTATAACATAACATGTGGCCACCAAATGTGAACAAGCAGGCCTAAAAAGGGCACAGCAGACCCCACTGTCAACAGTGCTAATCCTCCCACCCCACAGGCACCCCATACAACCCTGCTTGGAATAAATCATCTTTAAAAATAAGCCACTTTCCAGTGCTGGTGAGCGTAGACATTTCCATGCAGTTCCCATGGATGACTATGAAGAGATGATTTCTCAAAGCCCTACACACACACACACATGCACACACCCAATCTCATGTCCCCTAATGATCCCACTGGAAACTTGGGCATGGGGTGTGGGTACATTAGTGGCACCTGTACTTAAGAGGAGAAGGGCAAGAAAGATGATCTCAAGGTATTATTCAGTGCCTTAACAGTAATCCAGTCTTTATTATGGTCAAAGAACCCCATAAAGACAGTGAGGCCATTAAAAATACAACTCACTCAAGAAAATAACAATTTTGGAAAGCTAAAAGTGATCAAAGGATATGTCTATATGGCAACAGCAAAAGACAAAAGGGAAGAGGAGGGGTAGGAGCATTAGATGGCGGTAGGGGAAACGGTTAGTGGATGGCACATGGAATCCATCACAACACAGAGCACTTCAGTTCGAGGAACTATATATCAAGGGGCTCCAACCTTGGCAACTTTTAAGACTTGTGGACTTCAACTCCCAGAATTCAGGTAGCAGAGCTGAGGAATTCTGGGAGTTGAAGTCCACAAGTCTTAAAGTTATCCATTTTGGAAACCTCTTAACTAGATCGTTCTGAATTTTAATTGTGGCATGAGTCACGCTCGGGTGGATTTTTTTTAAGTGCCCATGCATAGAACCTGGCACAATCTTGTACGTTGCAACCAGGTTTTTATCTGCAAACAGCAGAGTTGTAGAATTGTTCAGAGTGCACCCTGGAGTAATCAGGCACTAAAGAGGGGAAGGAAGAAAATGAAGAAGAGGTTTTAACAAATGCTATTTTCCTTTCCAACAACACCCCAGGAAGGAGCAGCTCAGGGCTGCGAGGGGGCAGCAGCCATTTGGGTCTGCGGCACCCCGATGGCCCCAGCTGGCTCCTAGGGATGGTTGCGTGAGGCTGAGGCAATGCCTGCAGATGGCACCCCCTGATGCTTTGCTTCCATTTCATGCAGCAGACGGCGGACAACTCTCTCTTGTTCCGTCTCGCCTTCAAAATGGAAGACCCTGGCCAGCTCTTTCAGACGCTGCTCCAACTGCTTCCGCTCCAGAGGGTGGTCCCCTGGCACCTCCAAGCAGGCCTCGTACGCCTGCAGCGCTGCCTGCTTCTGGCCCTTCTTCCGGACGAGGAAATCCCCCCAATGAATATAGAAAGACTGCTGGCACCTCTTGCTGGCGGTTGGCAGGGCCTCCATCACGCCCAGGTACACCTCCTCCTCATAAAGCTGGCACCGTTCTCCGTACAACTTCGCCAGCTTCAGCTGGGAAAACATAGATTCAGGATTGGCTTCCAGAGCCCGTTTCATGCACCCAATGGCCTCCTCCACGATCTCCTCTCGGTTCCCCTTGAATCCTCGATCTAAGAGATCCATGTAACAGATGCCTAGGTCGTAGTACAGGAGACAGTAATCACCGCAGAGGGAAATGGCCTTCTTGAGGGTGGAAATGGCCTCGGAGAGAAAGTGGAACTTATGAACCTTGGCGGCAATTCTCAGGAGTTCTGGGTTGAGACTGTTCTGCACCACATCGTTGGCAAGATGCCGCGCCCTTTCATTATCTTTCCTATGGAGAATCTCTGCCAAGTATACTTTGGCTTCATAATTTTCGGGGTGGCTACGGATCAGCCCTTCCAGCAACTTCTGGCTCTCTTCCTGTAACTTCTCATCATAGCAGTGTGTCCAGGAAGCGAAGGTGGAGAAAGCCAGGCCCTCCTGCAGCTCCACGCTTGATTCCTGCAGCTCCAGGGCCTTCTGGAAACATTCCTTGGCCAGCTGGCCATTCCGGAAGCCCATGGCCAAGAGGGACCAGCCCTTCTGGGCATAGACCTCCGGGATCAGGGCGGAGTAAGGCTCAGGGCTGGATAGGTCCCGGCAGATCTGGCGGATCTGGGCCAAGTAGAGATCCACCTTGTCATAATCGGTCAAGTGGTAATAGATCCAGGCGTAGTTCCCGTACACCAGCAGGGCCTGGTGTGAGAAGGTCCCCTGAGGCTCCTTCCTCAGGACCTCCTTGGCTTCCTGCAGGATGGCCAGGGCCTCTTTGGGGCTCCCCTCCAGGTGGCGCAGGTAGGCCTTCAGGGCAAGGTAGGTGGCCCGGTTACAGAGGGGGCCGTGCTCCAGGCGGAGAGCCAGAGTAATCAAGGTGTGTCGGATGCACATCTTGTCCTTGACCTCAAAGTCCCAGGTGAAGTGACACTGCAGGTGCTGGAGCTTCTCCTTCAGGGGACTGCAGTAGGGGAGGGGAGTGGAAGAAAGAGAAGACAAAAGTGGAGGAGACCTGGGTGAGTGGCAAAGGACAACTTCCTTGTTTGTGTGTGTGTGTGTAGTGGACTCAGCTAATGTGTTGACCACAAACGGAGCTGTTCAGGCTGGCCACTCCTGGGGAAGCAGACCCTGCCACTGTCTGGACCAGGGGTCTGCAACCTGCGGCTTCCTGTCGGCTGATCCCACCACTGACTGGCCCCTCCCTTCCCCTCTCCATCACTCCTCGCCTGGCCTGAGAAGGTAAGGGGGATGGCAGGGGATGGAGATTCACTCCATATTCCAGTGCAGGAGATGATTGGGTGGGAGTGAGTGATGTCAAGTTGGCCAGGCAAGTCTGGCCCACCCGGTTGTTTAATTATTGGCTCCCGGAGTTTTCTTTTCTGTGGGAAATGGGTCCAAATGGCTCTTTGAGTGTTTACGGTTGCAGACCCTCGATTCCCCGAAGGTCTTCTTGGGTGGGGAACCTCCTCTTTGGGGGGGTCTTACGAAGAAGCTAGCTTCCAAGGAAGGGAACCTGTTTTAGCCTCCTGTCTGCAGCGAGGAGATCCACGGAACAGGGTCTCTGCTTAGCCCTCTTAGAAGCTTTCCTGCCCCTCTTGATGGTCTTTAGGGGTCGCCCATGTGGTTGCCTTTGCTGCTCTTCCCCTTCCTCATTCGTGTGTGTGTGTGTGTGTGTAAGGTGCAATCTTTGCACCTTATGATCTTGAAAAATAAATCAGGCTGGTGGGTATCGGGTGGGTACAGGACAGCCGAAGTTGCCACTGTGGAGGTTCTGGGTCCTCTCCAGGGGTGGGATTCAGTTGGTTCGGGCCTTGCAGGACCGGCTATATGTCATTGGACCCCATTGCAGTGGCTTATTAATGTAAGTGTATTACTGCTATTACTATATCCTTCATAACTCTTCATTTCTTATGTTCCAAATTATTAGAAACAATAAACCTCTGATCTTAAAGTGAGAATTATTGCTTGTGTTGCTGTCTGTTTCCTATTGGTGTTTCTTTATGACACAGGGAAGTGCAGGGTTGGTGTGGTGGCTCGGGGGGGGCCCTCCCGGAAGTTCTAGAAGTCTGGAAACGGGCCTGTTTCTGGCTTCCGGAGAGCCTCTGGAGCCCTGGGGAGGCCATCTTTGTCCTCCCAGAAAGGCCCGAGGGAAGCCTCCGGACTCTGGGGTGTGTGTGAAAAATGGCCCTTCTGGAAGTTCCACTAGGCCACGCCCACCATGGCCACGCCCACCCAGCAACTGGGCAGCAATCCGGTTGCTGGGATTTCGGAATCCCACCCCTGGTCCTTTCTGCACAGCCCAGGGCTCCATAAAACGGACCCTCCCCTCAACCACCGCACGGTCTTTCATCCCTGGGGAGGAACCGGTCTCCCAGGAGGAGGGAGGTGGGTGAAAGTGAGGGGCAATTGGGTTGTGTCATGGTGGACTGCCTTAAAACCCGATGCTCCCCATTGTCAGCCACATTTCAAAGGTGGGAGGGGGGTGTTGAATGTCCCCTCTGGTGAAATCTGACTCTGGGGGGGTGCGCCATGGCTGCCCAGTCCACGCCTAGCTGAAAAGGGAGGGGCTGGTCCCAGCTTGAAGTGGGCCCACAATTGCAGTCTCCATTCACGCAGGGGAAGAAGGCAGGAGAGTTCTGGGGGTTGTGGGGGAGGGAGGACTGGAAAGGAGCTGAGTTCTAGAGTCTCGCCCCTCCTTCCCAGCCGAGGGTCCCACTTCAGTTCTTGGGGGCTGCAAAGGGCTGCTGAGGCAGACAAGGAGGTTCTTGGGAAGAGTCTGGGGGGAGGGAACAGGGGGGTTGTGGGGGCCTCTGCTGCAGAGGTGAGATTCAGCCGATTCTGGAGAACCGGTAGCGGAAATTTTGAGTCGTTCGGAGAACCGGAAAATCCCACCTCTGACTGGCCCCGCCAACCCCATATCTCTTCTCTGCCTCTCATTGAGTCCCAGCTGATCGGCTGGGTCTCCTTTGGTTGCCCTGCCCAGGAGAACAGAGCTGGAAAGCAGGCTTGTGGGGTGGGGAGGGAAGGGGGATTTTGCAGTATCCTTCCCCTGCCACGCCCACCAAGCCACGCCCACAGAACACCACACCCACCAAGCCACACCCACAGCTGATTGGCTGGGTCTTCTTTGGTTGCCCTGCACAGGAGAATGGAGCTGGAAAGCAGGCTAGTGGGGTGGGGAGGGAAGGGGGATTTTGCAGTATCCTTCCCCTGCCACGCCCACCAAGCCACGCCCATAGCTGATTGGCTGGGTCTCCTTTGGTTGCCCTGCCCAGGAGAATGGAGCTGGAAAGCAGGTTGGTGGGGGTGGAGAGGGGGATTTTGCAGTCTCTTTCCCCCTGCCACGCCCACCAAACCACGCCAAAAGAACACCACACCCACCAGAACTTGTAGTTAAAAAAAACATTGAATTCCACCCCTGCTCTGCTGTGGTTGGGCTCTATGGGAGCGCCAAAGCTACCCAAGCTATTGGGAGTTGGTCCCTCAGCCAGGAGCAGGAGTCTGGGGGGGGGGAAGGGAGGGGAGAGGACGTTGCCTGTTCCAGAGCCTCAATCAATCCACCTGAATAGAGCTGGAAGGGACCCTTGGAGGTCTTCTAGTCCAGCCCCCTGCCTCGTTGTGGGGCGGCACACCCACAAAGCCTCCTCCTCCCCTCCCCCATTCAGCCTCCCTCTCCGGCTCCTTCGGGACGGGGGGTTGTTGTGGAGTTTGTTGTGGGGGGAGGGCAGATTGTGGGGCAAGAGAGAAGCAGCCCCTCCCGGAGTCTCCGGCGGCGGCCCCGCCTGCAATGCAGGTTGTGGCTCCGGCTCCTTCGGGACTGGAAGGCGCCGGAGAACCGCCCCCAAAGTCGCCGCCGAGCCCCTCCGCTCCGGGAGGATCTCAGTACTTGATATGGGGGGAGCAGGAGAGACCGAGACCCGCTCCTCCCAGCACCCGTTTTGCAAGGGAAGAGACGTTGCCCCACATTCAATGGGACCCCTGCCCTTTAAGAACCTTCCCCCGCCTCTCTCTATTCCAAGGGGGAGGATCTCAGTACTTGATGGGGGGAGGAGAGAGACCGAGACCTGGCTGCAACCGCAGGAGAAGAACCCCCCGCACCCGTTTTGCAAGGGAAGAGACGTGCCCCCCCCAACACATTCAACGGGACCCTCGCCCTTTCTAACACGTTTAGCAGCGTTGGAAGGGACCTTGTAGGTCATCCAGCCCAACCCCCGCCTCCCGCCCCCAAGCAAGTTGACCTGCATGTTCGTGTGAGCGAGGCGCCGGCCCGATAGTGGGACCCAGCCCCCGGGGCGGGGGAGGGGGCGTTGGGGACCCCTGCCTTTACACGATGCAACCTTCCTTTTTGCTTTCTTTAGGGACCCTCCCTCCCCGCCTCTCTCTCTCTCTCTCTTTTCCAGGGGTGGGGGGCTCCCCTCCCTCCATACGTACCCCATCCTTGCACCCTCTTCGCGCTCCGGCTGCCTCTCTGGAGATCCGGAGCAAAGCGCGCAAGAGACAAGCGGCTCCCGCGACGGTTTCTGTTTCTTCACTCCGCGGTCTGGAAGTCGAAATCGAAAATAGCGGCAGAACCGATCGCTGAGAATTGGGTTTTGGACGAGCCCGAGTTGGGTTGTCTTTCTGCTTTTTATTTCTTCCATTTGGACGCCGTCCAGACGAGACGATTCACGTGTGGGACAGCATTTCTTGATTCTCCTCCCATCGGGCAGGAGGCATAGAAGCGCAGCCAGGCGGAGAAATAGGCTGAAAAAGAAGTTTTTATCCACCCATGGGTTGTTAGACGTTGAGACGAAACACAGCACCACAACCAGATCTAATCTGACAAGCTCGCAGTGTGTGTGTGTATATTCTTAAGTTTTCATGGGTACTTACATGTTTGGTATTCGGCTTTGTTCGGGTATTTTCCCACGTCATTGTAGTTGTGCTTTTAAAGTAGCAACATTTCCGCAGAATCTCATCTATTTATTTTATTTATTTATTTATTTGATTTGCCAATTGTTTACAAGATAATAAGTATAAGTGTATACATAGTTGTGAATACATGAAATGGGTACATATAAGAAAAATAAAAGAATAAGAGAAACAATAGGACAGGGACGGTAGGCACGTTGGTGCGCTTATGCACGCCCCCTACAGACCTCTTAGGAAAGGGGTGAGGTCAATAGTAGACAGTCTAAGGTTAAAGTTTTTGGGGTTTGGGGAAGAAACCACAGAGTCAGGTAGAGGATTCCAGACATTGACCACTCTATTGCTGAAGTCGTATTTCCTGCAATCAAGTTTGGTGCGGTTAACTTTGAGTTTGTATCTATTGTGTGCTCTTGTGTTGTTATGGTTGAAGCTGAAGTATTCATTGACAGGTAGGACATTGCAATGTATCTGTATTGTGTTCGTCTGTGAGTCAGACTTTTACAGTGGTTTCAGTTTTAACACAGGCTTCTGTATTGTGTTCGTCTGTGAGTCAGTGGTTACAGTGGTTTCAAAGTTTTCACGGGTACTTACATGTATGGCATTCAGCTTTGTTCGGGTATTTTCCCACGTCATTGTAGTTGTGTACAGACGAACGTTGTGTACAGACGAACGTTGTGTACAGACGAACACAATACAGAAGCCTGATGATGGCAGATGAGATTCTGCCGAAACGTTGCTACAACTTTAAAAGCACAACTATAATGACGTGGGAAAATACCCGAACAAAGCTGAATACCATATATGTATGTATATGTATATAGATAGGTATATATGTATATATGTAATCTATAATACCTATATATCTACCTACCTACCTATCCATCTTCTATATCTATCCATCTTCTTTCTATCTCTATCATTTATCTGTCTTCTACATCTATCTACCTACCTACCTATCCGTCTTCTATATCTATCCATCTTCTTTCTTTCTATCTAAACATTGTCTATATCTATCATATCTATCATTTATCTATCCGTTTTCTATATCTATCCATCATCTATCTATCTATCTATCTATCTATCTATCTATCTATCTATCTATCTATCTATCTATCTATCTATCTATAGCTAGCTAGCATCTATTCATTCATCCATCCATCCATATCTATCATTTATCCATCCATCTCTCTCATTTATATCACTTATCTCTCTATCATTTATATCTATCATCTATATCATCAATTCTATCTATGATATATCTATGATATATATCATATCTAAAATCTATCTCTAACGGTTATCTATCTATCTCTCTGATCTATATCATTTATATCATCTATCAATTATCTCTCTACCTATCTATCTTAGAACAGAACAGAATAGAAAATATGGAATGGAATAGAATTCAGAATAGAATACAATACAATACAATAGAATTCAGAATAGAGAATAGAATAGAATAGAATAGAATAGAATAGAATAGAATAGAATAGAATAGAATAGAACAGAACCTATCTATCTATTTGCTGCGCGTCTCATTTTGAAGCAACTCTGGGCTGCTTCCAGCATAAAAAGAAAACATCAAAACCACCGTAGGAAGTTAGCACCCACCCCTCTCCTAGAAAATTAAAATAGCCTAAGAAATATTAAAAAGGCAGAATATTTCCCCTAAAAAGAGTAGAAACTCAGAAGTAGAAACTCACCCCCACCTTTGTTAATGGGTGGGCCATTAAGGCCTGGGCCAGTCTATTTTACATAACAAAGATCTACTCCAGGTAAAGCTATAATAGGAATTGCCCAAAGCCCTTTCATGACATCATCATCCAGCAAAGGCTCAACCAAGCCTGGGACTCAGGACAGCCTATAGAGTTGCCCCTGCATGGCCCCATGGGAGCCTGACAACCAATCAGAACGCAAGCTCCAATTCAAATCCCAACAAAGGTTATAACACCCAGGCACTCTCATCGTATCAGCCCTTCTGGACCTTCTCTTCTCACCTTGAAGCATGGGATCGTCCTTCCTTTTCCCTTCGGAGCTCCAAGCCATGTGGTCCTGCTGACCGCCATTAAAGCATCTTTCCAAACAGCCTTCGTTGTTTCCAGTGTCTTTTTCCCCACTTGGGACTGAACCCAGAAGGAAGGAAGGAAGGATGGATGGATTGTGGGGGTCCTTGGTGCTCTCTGAGTTTGGCTGTTTTCTTGCAGACGTTTCATGACCCAACTAGGGAATATCATCAGTGCTAGAAGGGAGGGGGTTTGCACAAAGGAGTGGGGGGGAGGACTGGTGTTCTTGGTGCTTCGTGGGTTTTTTTCTGCAGACTTTTCATGACTCAACCAGTTAACGTCAGTACTAGTGGGAAGTAAGGCTTTCCCAATCCCTTCTAGCGCTGATGATGTTATCTAGTTGCGTGATGAAATATCTCCAGGAAAACAAACCAGCTCAGACAGCACCAAGGACTCTTCATGCCCAGAGTGAGTCAGGTGAAATATAGAATGGAATGGAATGGAATGGAATGGAATGGAATAGAATAGAATAGAATAGAATAGAATAGAATAGAATAGAATAGAATAGAATAGAATTAGAATAGAATAGAATAGAATAGAATAGAATAGAATAGAATAGAATAGAATAGAATAGAATAGAATAGAATAGAATAGAATTAGAATAGAATAGAATAGAATAGAATAGAATAGAATAGAATAGAATAGAATAGAATAGAATAGAATTCTTTTATTGGCCAAGTGTGATTGGACAGACAAGGAATCTGTCTTGGTGCAAATGCTCTCAGTGTGCATAAAAGAAAAGATACATTCTACATTCGTCAAGAATCATCAGGGACAACACTTAATGATAGTCAGAGGATACAATAAGAATAGAATAGAATAGAATAGAATAAGGGAATAGAATAGAATTAGAATTAGAATAGAATAGAATAGAATAGAATAGAATAGAATAGAATAGAATAGAATAGAATAGAATTCTTTTATTGGCCAAGTGTGATTGGATAGACAAGGAATCTGTCTTGGTGCAAATGCTCTCAGTGTGCATAAAAGAAAAGATACATTCGTCAAGAATCATCAGGGACAACACTTAATGATAGTCAGAGGATACAATAAGAATAGAATAGAATAGAATAGAATAAGGGAATAGAATAGAATTAGAATTAGAATAGAATTAGAATAGAATTAGAATAGAATAGAATAGAATAGAATAGAATAGAATAGAATAGAATAGAATAGAATAGAATAGAATTCTTTTATTGGCCAAGTGTGATTGGACAGACAAGGAATCTGTCTTGGTGCAAATGCTCTCAGTGTACATAAAAGAAAAGATACATTCATCAAGAATCATCAGGGACGGAGGGCGGAGCTGGCGTCACAACGATACGGCATACGATCTCGGAGGTCTGAGATCGCAGCCGATATCTTTGCCCCTGGACGGTCCCAACGGATCTAAACTGTCCCAAAGAGATGGCGATAGTGAAGAGCGCATCCTGTAGATCCCAGGGATACCACAAAGTCCCTGGTTGATCCAGGAGAAGCTCTTCTTGCCAGCGGCAAAGAGGCAGCCATTAAAGCTGCTGAAGTTGGGACAGCTCCGAAACGGAAGAGGGCAGAAGAGAACTTTCACTTTTTTATTCTAAGACTTAAAAGGACACCCTAAAGAAAAGAATCTGTAAAAGTTTTGACAGAAGTGAATAAGCGGCGATTTTAAACAGAAGTGTCAAAGTAAGGTTTTGCTTTTTTTTTCTTTATTGCTGGATTTCTATACGCGATTTTGCATTTGCTAACTGGACTGGCTTTTTTTCTTATTTATGTTTACCTTTTCTTCTCCTTTTTGATTTTGCAATATTTTAGGCTAGAGGCTCCCTTTAGTTATCTCTTTTTTTACATATATATTTTATATATATATTTTCCTTTTTTTTTTTTTTTTAACTTTCATTACGTTTGGCTTGGGAAAGGAGGGGGAAAGTGAGAGCAAAGAAACTTTGTAACACTGCCAACTAGAAAATTACTGGAAAAGATAGAGGCATATGGCAAGGTGGCTGGTTTGAAAATTAACAAAGATAAGACAAAGATTTTGACAAAGAATATGTTATCAAGACAAAAGGAAGAATTGGCAGATCTGTTGAAAATTCAAGTCACGAATAAGTTTAAGTATTTGGGGATACATCTCACAGCAAGATGTAGTACATTAAAAGAGAACAATTACATTAAACTTAAGCAGCAGATAGCTCTTGACTTGGTGAAATGGGAAAATCTACAACTGTCATTAATAGGGAGAATTTCAACAATCAAGATGAATATATTACCCAGAATCCTATATCTGTTTCAAACAATTCCAATTTGGCTTGGAAAAGACTATTTTGAAGATTTAAATAAAATTGTCTTGAAATATATATGGCAAGGTAAGAAAGCGAGAATAAAGTTAAAACTTTTGCAAGATGCTAGAATTAGAGGAGGATTTGGATTGCCTAATTGGGAGTTGTATTACCAAGCTACAAACTTGATGTGGGTCAAGGAATGGATAACTTTAAGAAATACTAGATTGTTGACATTAGAAGGACATGACTTGTTGTTGGAGTGGCACGCTTTTTTATGGTATAAGGGAACTAAAATACAGGGATATTTTAGAAGACATCATATACGAGAGTCTCTGTGGTTAAATTGGGAGAAGACTAAAAGACAATGTTATTTGAAAATTCCAGTCTGGCTATCGACTATTGAAGCATTTTCTTATCCTATAATATACAAAAAGGAACAACCAGTTAGATATGGTGAAATATTGAATGAAAAGGGTGAACTTAAATCTATGCAAAAACTAGAGGAACAAGGTATAAAGATGAATTGGTTTTCATATGCGCAAATACATTCAAGGTATGATAAAGATTCTAAAACAGAAGGTTTCTATGATAAACTGACTGACTTTGATAAGATTTTGACAGGTACTGATGAAAAGGTGATTAAAAATTGTATGTGTGGTAATATATTTTATTGATCATTTTATCATTTTCTGTAAGGCCTTTGTATAACTAGCAGTAAGTCTAGGAGATGTGGGCATTCTTGGTGGGGGTAGGAGTATCTTTGCTCAGAGTGCCTCATTCTGTTTTGATTCTGCCAGTTTAGAAGGAACAGGAAAATGGGTGAAAGTTCAAGGTACACAGTTGTGCTTTCTCATGGGACTTTCCATACTTTCCCATGAGACTTTCTGTGGCTGTATGATCTCATCCTAGCAAGGTAACATCTGGGACTTTCCAAGATTGTGTGTTCTCATGCTGGTGAAGTAATCTCCTGTTGAGGTCATTGTTTTCTGAATATGCATACTGTATATTTTGCTTGTGTTTTTTCTCAATAAATACTGCTACCTGAGTTCTCTCAGGGTTGGCATTTTTCTCAGAGACAGTTCCCTGTGTCTCATTTCCAAATGTCAATCCACCATAAATGGTGACCCCGACGTGATAGCTTGGAAGGCTATACGTTTCCCGCATCCTATACTCATCGTCGTGGACGTCGACTGGGCCCTCATCTTCTTCGCTGGACGAAGATAGATTCTTTTCGTGAGTATGGGGGGAGATCTCTCGAAGGCTCAGAAAGAGCACATCAGGGAATTGAGAGGGATCATTGGGAATAGTTTTGGGTTTGGAATTGGCAGTAGGGGTTGTGCTGTAGGAAAGAAAGAAATTGAGGACTTACTACAGTATGTTTGGAAAAATATTAAGTCATATCCGGAGGGAGGTAGTATTAAAGTAGAGTCCTGGAAAAAGATAGGGAAATTTTTGCACGAGGAACCTCGTGCCCCTTCTTCAATTTTGTTAACCTGGAGGGTGATTATGGATGCGTTAGCTACTTATGAACAACCGCTCCTAGCACCCCCCGAAGAAGGTTTGCCGCTTTACCATGCGGGTATCGTTTGTTGCCGCCTGACGGCACCTCCAGATAAATCTGGGGGACTGTCCGGCGTTAGAAATACTTTGTCAGAGGATAAGAGTTTACCTTTAAGGGTTCAGGTGGATGCTGTTACTGCAGCTATTCAAGAAGCAAAGAATAGAGGGGAATTATCAGGAGATGATTTGGTGGAGTTTGGAGTAGAAGTTCAACTTAATCCAGTAGAAATTGTCATGGATGCTGCATTAAATCCGCAGCGGGAGTGGAAGCCTTTACAGCTCAGAATTTTGAGGGAAGTTAAGCAAGCAGCAAAAGAATATGGTGTTAGAACGCCATATACTCAGGCATTGTTAGAAGCAGTTGGTTATGGAAATAAAATGATTCCAGCTGACTGGAAAGCTCTGTTGAATATGATTTTAACTCCAGCTCAATATTTGGTGTTAGATCAGAAATGGAGACAGCTGGCAGTCCAGAGGGGAACAGCAAATGTTACCCCAGATCAGCTTTACGGAGCTGGTAATTTTACAACAGTGGAACAACAGAGAGATGGTATGCCTGAGGAAGGGTTCATTCTTCTCCCACAAATAATTTTTCAAGCCATAGGGTCTCTCCCTGACGGCGAAGGTGGTGAGAAGACCTTTACTAACATCAAACAAGGGAACAATGAACCCTATGAAAATTTCATTAGCAGACTGAAATTGGCTATTGAAAGACAAATTGATAATCAATTCGCCCAGAAAGAGTTGCTTTTTAAGTTAGCAGTAGAACAAGCTAACACAGATTGCAAAAAGATTTTAAATCCACTGGTAGCAAGTGGAGAGCGAGAAATCGCGGATTTGATTAATGCATGTAGAAAGGTAGGGAGTCAGTCTTTTAACATGGAAACTTTAGCTCTGGCTTTACAAACAGGACATGCTCACAAGGGGAATTGTTTCAATTGTGGGAAGCCTGGACATTTTAAAGCGCAATGTCGGGCTCCTGGAGGAGGTCAAAGTCAGCAGAATAAGAGATCAATGAGACAGGGTGTTCATCCTAAATCAGTGTGCCCAAAATGTAAGAAAGGATACCATTGGGCATATCAGATGCTCCTACAGTTTTTACTGATGGAGGGAAAGTTTTTGGTGCTTGTGTTTGGAAAGATAAATCTGGAATTTGGCATACAAAAGTGACATCAGAGCAGAAGTCTGCCCAGCAGGCAGAACTTGCTGCTGTAGTTTTGGCTTTTCAAAATTTTCACAATCAGGATTTTAATTTAATAGTGGATTCATTGTATGTGTATAATTTGTTACCCTTTGTAGCAGGTTCTTATTTGTCTCCTGGAATATCACCTGATATTTTAAGATTGCTTTTGTTGTTACAAGGATGTTTGGAGCAGCGTGTGAATGTGTGTTTTGTTGCTCACATGCTACGCTCAAGACCATGTTGACTAAATTAAATAAAAAAGGAGGGAAGCTCCTGGGGCTTCCGCGATTCAAGATCAATTAAATCTAGCTTTGTATACTTTAAATTTTTTAAATTTGTCTGGTAACCCCCTCAGCAGCGGCCAGCAGGCATTTTTCTTCTCCTTCTACAGATGCGGTGAGACCTCGGGTGTTGGTGCGGTTCCTTCCGGATCCAGTATGGGTTCCTGCTGAGCTGATAACGTGGGGACGTGGTTATGCAGCAGTTGAACATCTTGGTCAAATTCGTTGGGTTCCTGGTCGGTGTGTTCGGCCTGATCATTCGCAGGCACCTGTGAAGGAAGTTTCGGAAGAGCAGGATGGTGCATCTGTGGTTCCTGATCCTGCTGATTCTGCCTAATCTGTCCTGGGCTGCTCGGGTGCGGAGAGAGCAGCGACAGCATGTTCAGCGTGCCGGAGATTTGGGCGATGATTTGTGGACAGATAATAATTACATTAAAGATTTGCGCACAACTGCCAAAAACTTGAACATCACCAATTGTTGGTTGTGTATGCACCTTCCTGGGAGAGTGGGAGAAGGACTGACTCTACATGGAGTTCCATTTAATCGGTCTACTTTGCAGACCGGAAAGCATAACATTTCATATGCCATGAACTTCACGGTCAAGGTGAAGACTGCACTGCAGTCTCCAGCACATTTATGTTTCCAAAACATTACAAACTCACAATTCTTGGGGAATCATAGTGTCTGCAATTACACTATTAAGTGGACAAATGGTTCAGAGAACAACATAGCCTTGGGCTATGGGGAATGATGTGTGGTTCCTATGTGGGGAGTATGGGTATCGGGAGGTTCCCGGGAATTGGTCTGGGATATGCACATTGGGGTATGTAATACCTGTAATTTATAAACTGGATCAGTTGCCGGAAGGCAGAATCCGCAATAAGCGTGAGCTGGAATCAGGTCTAACCAGGGGAGGTAATCTATGGACACAAATTTCTCGAGGTCTCATCCCGCCTTTGGGAATTGCTATGAACTATAGGGATATTCATATTTTAAATAATTTTACTGTTGCTATGTTTAATGATACTATAAAGAATATTAAAATGATTAATGTAGAAATGTCTGAAATTCGTACAGTTACTTTGCAAAATCGATATGCTTTAGATATTATGTTAGCTGCTCAAGGAGGAGTTTGTGCTTTAATTCATTCGCATTGTTGTGTTTTTATACATAATTATGAGCCAAACATTACAAAGACTGTTCAGGATATGGAAGATCGTATTGCTCAGCATCAATCTGGAGCCGATGGGTTTAATGCATCATTCTGGGACAGTCTGTGGTCCTGGCTTCCTGATGGATCATGGTTTCGCTCCTTATTGCAAGGGGTTGTTATTATTATTGCTATATGTATCTTATTATGTTGTTTTATTCAATGTATTCCTAATCTATTACAAATGTGTACCTCAGTCTTCCGGCGTGTGGGATCAGGTCATGAGGGAACTGTGTACTATGCCACTAAAACACCCCCTATCTTTGAATAAATAAAAAAGGAGGGAATGTGGTAATATATTTTATTGATCATTTTATCATTTTCTGTAAGGCCTTTGTATAACTAGCAGTAAGTCTAGGAGATGTGGGCATTCTTGGTGGGGGTAGGAGTATCTTTGCTCAGAGTGCCTCATTCTGTTTTGATTCTGCCAGTTTAGAAGGAACAGGAAAATGGGTGAAAGTTCAAGGTACACAGTTGTGCTTTCTCATGGGACTTTCCATACTTTCCCATGAGACTTTCTGTGGCTGTATGATCTCATCCTAGCAAGGTAACATCTGGGACTTTCCAAGATTGTGTGTTCTCATGCTGGTGAAGTAATCTCCTGTTGAGGTCATTGTTTTCTGAATATGCATACTGTATATTTTGCTTGTGTTTTTTCTCAATAAATACTGCTACCTGAGTTCTCTGAGGGTTGGCATTTTTCTCAGAGACAGTTCCCTGTGTCTCATTTCAAATGTCAATCCATCATAGTATGGATATTTATTAGAAATTAAACTAGAAGAAGAACAAGTTAAAGAAACTATGATTGCTTGGGGGAAGAATTTTGGATATGGGATTGATCTAAAGGAATGGTAAAAATTGTGGTCTCAAAGTTATAAAGTGACAATGTCAACAGCATATAAAGAAAAATTATATAAGATGTTTTACAGGTGGCGCTTTCCCCTGACAAGAATAGCAAGAATGTTCAAGAATAAATCCGAAAAATGTTGGAAATGTCATCATCTACCTGGCTCATATTACCATATGTGGTGGACTTGTGCGGATGCTAAAAAATACTGGACTAAAATCCACACGTGGTTGGAAAAAAATGACAAAAAAGCATATAGATTTGAAAGCAGAGATATTTTTATTGGGAATTTTACCTGATACATATAGCAAAGATTTGAAATACCTGATTGTAAATGTATTAACAGCGGCTAGGATTGTATTTGCTAAAAACTGGAAAAATGAGAAAATACCATCGCAGGAGGAAATCATTAAGAAAATATTGGAATGTGCTGAAATGAGCAGATTGACATTTGAAATTAGAGAGCAAGAGGATAAACAATTTTATAAAATTTGGGACCTTTTCTATAAATGGTTAGATAATAAAATACAATGATGAAATATGTAGAATCTTAGAAAATAATAAATATATAAAGATGTATTTTTTTTCCTTTTTACTATATAAAAAACTTTTAGGATAGATTTGGGAAGATTATATGAATTGTTATAAAATGATACTAAGTAAATTATAGTTATCTTGCAAAATATGAATGAATAAAATTATTGTCAAGTGATTGATTAATAATGATACTAGGGTACTTAATTTCTGATTGAGAATATGAGTTATTATGCAATGTAACTGTAATTGATGACTATGAAATGGATGCACAAAAAACTTGTAAACCAACCGGCACACTGCTTGTATACTCATGGAAGAAAGGTTAATGTTTTTATGTTTTGTTTGTTTATGTTTATCTTTAAAAATCAATAAAAAATTTACAAAAAAAAAAAGAATCATCAGGGACAACACTTGATGATAGTCATAGGGTACAATCAGCAATCAAATCATACTAGGAAACAGTCAATACAAATCGTAAGGATACAAGCCACAAAGTTACATTCCTACAGTCACAAGTGGGAGGGGATGGGCGATAAGGAGGGATGAGAAGATTAATAGCAATAGTAATGCAGACTTTGTAAATAGTTGGACAGTGTTGAGGGAATTACACTGCTCAAAAAAAATAAAGGGAACACTTAAACAACACAATGTAACTCCAAGTCAATCACACTTCTGTGAAATCAAACTGTCCACTTAGGTAGCAACATGATTGACAATCAATTTCACATGCCACACACACTACTGAGCCTCACTTTGACTTGTTTTAAGGACATTACATCAAAGTTGGATCAGCCTGTAGTGTTTTTTTCCACTTTAATTTTGAGTGTAATTTCAAATCCAGACCTCCACGGGTTGCTAAATTTGATTTCCATTGATAATTTTTGTGTGATTTTGTTGTCAGCACATTCAACTATGTCATGAGCAAAGTATTTAATAAGCATATTTCATTCATTCAGATCTAGGATGTCTTATTTTTGTGTTCCCTTTATTTTTTTGAGCAGGGTATTTGTTTAGCAGAGTGATGGCATCAGGACAAAACTGTCCTTGTGTCTAGTTGTTCTGGTGTGCAGTGCTCTGTCTATAGGGTCATTTTGAGGGAAAGAGTTGAAACAGTTCACGTCCGGGATGTGAGGGGTCTCTGGATATTTTCACAGCCCTCTTTTGGACTCGTGCAGGATACAGGTCCTCCATGGAAAGCAGGTTGGTAGCCATGGTTTTTTCTGCAGTCCTAATTCCTCTCCGGAGTCCGTGTCTGTCTTGTTGGGTTGCAGAACCGAACCAGACAGTTATAGAGAAGCAGATGACAGATTCAATGGTGAAATATCTCCAGGAAAACAAACCAGCTCAAGAGAGCACCAAGGTCTCTTCATGCGCAGAGTCGGTAAGGTGAAACGAGCAGGGTAGAAATTTAATTAAAAAACAACAACAACAAAATATAAAGGTGTTATTTATTTTTTCCCCTACTAAAACCAAAGTCGCGCTTAGCCGGGTGGCTCGCCCGAAGGCCGTTTGCTGGACGGCCTATTTTGCCCGTGAAGCAGGTGGGCTGAAGGGGCCTCCCCTGTCCATCCCCTCCCCACCGACCCACTCCTACCCCAAGGCAACCTGGCCTGGCCATTGGCAACGCCCCCTCCCCTTCTCTCCCCCACACCCGCAACCCCCAACCTGCTTTCATTTTCGATTTCTCCCTGTCCGCCCACCTGGCTGGAGTCCCTTCCTTGCGCCCAAACTCCGGAGAGGTAGACGGAGCGCGAACGGTGCGGCAGGATGAGGTAGGTGGGGCGTTGGGTGGGGGGCGGAACGGACCCCCTCACCCCCAGGAACGGAGGGTGAAGGGGTCCCTGATGGGAAGGGGGTCCCCCTGGATCCTGGGGAACGACTCTCCCTGCAAAATAAGGGCGCGGGGGGCGTCGGCTGCTGCAACCAAGCCTCTGTCCCCCTCCCCATCAATTACCTGAGCGCCCCCCAAACAGGTGGTCCTGTGGTTGCAATACGAGCCTGTGGCCCCTGCTTTTCGGGGGCGGCCGTCCTGGGGCGCATCCTGGCTCTGCAGCGCTTTTGAACCCCCGAAGGAGCCGGAGCGAGAATCTGCGCTGCAGAGAGACAGGCAGCTGCCCCACAAGCCACCCCCCCGACTCTCCAAGCACCCCTGTGCCTGTATCTGCAGCCCCCGAAGGAGCGGGAGCCTGGGTGGGGGAGGCGGCGTGGCGGGTGTGTTGCCCCCCCAGCGAGACTCCGGAACACCCAAAGGCAGCTGCCCCACCCCAAACCCCCTCCCCAGATTGCAAAAGCTGTTCTGCTCCTGCTGAGGCTGCAACCCCCCCAATTCCAGCTGGGGTACCAACTCCCATACGGCCTGGGTAGACTTGCCACCCCCTTCAGAGCCCCTCTCCAGCAAGAGGGCCCGTCCACAACTCCCTTTGAAACTTGCAACAATGGAGTGTTAAGTTTATGTTTTACCAACAAAGAAATAAAAAGACACTACTAAAGATCTACTTCAAGCTGTTTAGCTCTCATCAGCTAGCCAAGCCCTTCTGGGATTCGAACCGCGGGTGAGGAAGGGTAGAGCTAACTGATATAAAAAAATATAGAATTCTTTTTATTGGCCAAGTGTGATTAGACACACAAGGAATTCATCTTGGTGCAAATGCTCTCAGATACATCAAAGAAAAGAGACATTTGTCAAGAGTCAAGAATAATCAGGTAGAACACTTAATAATAGTCATAGGTACAAATAAGCAATCATATCATACTAGGAAACAGTCAGAATAGATCGTAAGGATGCAAGTTGCAATCCTACAGTCACAAGTGGGAGGGGATGGGAGATAAGGAGCGATGAGAAGGTT
This sequence comes from Notechis scutatus, assembly GCF_049901735.1. Lineage (NCBI taxonomy): Eukaryota > Metazoa > Chordata > Lepidosauria > Squamata > Elapidae > Notechis > Notechis scutatus. The sequence continues at coordinate 81,769,976 of NC_142014.1, read as the reverse complement.
AATAGTGATAGTAGTGCAGACTTTGTAAATAGTTGGATAGTGTTGAGGGAATTACTTGATGGCGTTTGGGGAAAAACTTCCCTTGTGTCTAGTTGTTCCAGTGTGCAGGGCTCTATAGCGTCGTTTTGAGGGTGGGAGTTGAAACAGTTTATGTCCGGGATGTGAGGGGTCTGTAGATATTTTCACAGACCTCTTTTTGACTCATGCAGGATACAGGTCCTCCATGGAAGGCAGGTTGGTAGCCATTGTTTTTTCTGCAGTCCTAATTACCCTCTGGAGTCTGTGTCTGTCCTGTTTGGTTGCAGAACCGAACCAGACAGTGATAGAGGTGCAGATGACAGACTCAATAATTCCTCTGTAGAACTGGATCAGCAGCTCCTTTGGGTAGTTTGAGCTTTCTGAGTTGGCGCAGGAAGAACCTTCTTTGTTGGCCTTTTTTGATAACATTTTCGATGTTAGGTGTGTGAGATAACAGAACCTAGAAATTTGAAGATCTCTACTGCTGATACTGTGTTGTCTAGTATTGTAAGAGGTGGCCGTATGGGAGGGTTTCTCCTAAAGTCTACCACCATTTCTACGGTTTTGAGTGTGTTCAGTTCCAGATTGTTCTGGTTAAACCACAAGGCAAGTTGTACGACAAACTGATGAGAGCTAAATAGCTGGAAATAGATCTATACTTAGTCTCTTTTTATTTCTTGGTTGGGAAAACATAAACGTAACACAAAAATAGTTTGTCCCAAAAGCAGCTCCTGGATTGGGGCTAAAAGGCGAAAGCGGAAGCAGGGTGCTCCATCCCATAATTCGGTAGATCAGGTTGCCCTGATTTTTTAAAAAAACTCAATCTCCCCCCCACCCCCCCGAATAGCCAAAAAAGCTAGGAAACCCCGTGGCTTAGAGGTTAATACATCGTCCTAATATGTAAGCAGCCCAGGATTCAAACTCCAGAAGTGTATGGCTGTGCAGACAGGAGGTTAAAACAGGGTCCCTTCCTTGGAAGCTAGCTTCTTTGTAAGACCCCCCCCCCAAAGAGGGGGCTCCCCATCCAAGGAGATCCCCTTGGAGAATCGAAGGTCTGCATCCTCAGGAGTAGCCACATTTGGCCAGGTTTACATGCTCCAGCTGGCCTGAACAGCTCCGTTTGTGGTCAACACATTATCTGTGCCAGGGGGTGGGATTCTACTGGTTCGGGTGAACTAGATGTTAAATCTGACTGGCTGGCCCCACCACCCACCTCTCCCCTCCCTCCCCTGAGTCTACACACGGCCCGTTTTCAATGCAGGTAAGTGCAGGATCCACGCGGAGGCTCTGGGAGCGGGGGGGAGAAGTACCGGAAGTCGGAAAATGGGCCTGTTTCCAGCTTCTGGAGGGCCTCCGGAGCCTGGGGGAGGCCATTTTCGTCTTCCCAGAGGCCCGAGGAAAGCCTCTGGACCAAAGATGACTTCCGACTGGTATAACCACCGGTTCTGTCTATTAGCGTCGCGGGCGTGCAATTTACGACCTGCTGAGCTGCCCGGACAGCTGAACAGCGCTGCATGCAAGTGCGCAGCAGTTGGAAAACCCCCCCTTTTTCCTGCTTTTTCAACCGCAGCTGTGTTGCGCAAAGCGCTTGCATTTGAAAATGCAGGAAATAAAGGTCAGCTAAGAGCCCAGGCGGGCGGATGGGCCACAACAGCAGCAGACATAGAACCGGTTCTATGTCTGCTGCTGTTTGGAGCAACCGGTTCTACAGAGGTGGACAGAACCGGTAGAAACCCAGCCCTGCTCTGGACCCTTGGGAAGGCAAAAAGCGCCCCCCCTGGAAGTTCCGATAGACCACGCCCAGCCAGCAACTAGGCAGCGAACCAATTGCTGGGATTTTTGAATCCCACCCCTGATCTGAGCCCACCAGACACACACACACAAACAGGGCAGGCGTGTTGTGGTTTGCCAGCAGCCGGTGCAGACGGCAGTGGAATCAAGACAGTGGGGAAGAATGGGGACCATCCGGGAGTCTGGAGAGGACTCGGACGAGGGTCCTCCGTCTGATGCAGGGATGGGGCCAGGACCATCTGGGAGTGGGGTGCTAACTCCAGAGCCTCCGGAGTCATGGCAGCAGCAAGGCAGAGGAACAAGGGGAGCCTGTTCCCAGTGTGTGTGTGCACAGAGCTGCCAGAAGACAAGAGCATCTGAAATAAAAGGGGTGACTCGGGAGTAAGCCTGGGAGGTGATTGCCCTCCATAAAGTATAAATGTCAGGCAAAGATGACGAAACCTTTGCAGGAAGCAAAGACATTCGTTCGGTTCAGATTCATTCTTGAAGCTCTTTGTACTTCGATTGGTTTTCTTTTTAGTTCATTTGATACTTCTCTTATTGGCAGCACTTCACAGACAAGAAAGGTGGGTGCTTATCTCGAGGAACTGTTTGAGATTCATTACTGGCTAGGAATGAAAGCAATTCCCAGGGTTGCAATAAAATAAGTCTTGTTTTTTAAAATACGTGCCTGTGTAATTATGGTTTAGGAAGCCTTGGTCAGAACAAGGCCCTTTGCCACTCACCCAGGCCTTCTCCACTTTTGTCTTCTCCTTCCCCCACTCTCCTCTCGCCCACAGCAGACCCCTGAAGGAGAAGCTCCAGCGCCTTCAGTGTCACTTCACCTGGGACTTTGAGGTCAAGGACAAGATGAACATCCGACACACCTTGATTACTCTGGCTCTCCGCCTGGAGCACGGCCCCCACTGTAACCGGGGCACCTACCTTGCCCTGAAGGCCTACCTGCGCCACCTGGAGGGGAGCCCCAAAGAGGCCCTGGCCATCCTGCAGGAAGCCAAGGAGGTCCTGAGGAAGGAGCCTCAGGGGACCTTCTCACGCCAGGCCCTGCTGGTGTACGGGAACTACGCCTGGATCTATTACCACTTGACCGATTATGACAAGGTGGATCTCTACTTGGCCCAGATCCACCAGATCTGCCGGGACTTATCCAGCCCTGAGCCTTACTCCGCCCCGATCCCCGCGCTGCGGGCGTACGAGGCCTGCTTGGAGGTGCCCGGGGACCACCCTCTGGAGCAGAAGCAGTTGGAGCAGCGTCTGAAAGAGCTGGCCAGGTTCTTCCATTTTGAAGGCGAGACGGAATGAGAGAGAGCTGTCTGCTGCATGAAATGGAAGCGAAGCATCAGGGGACACATCATTGATCTTCAGGCCTTGCCTCACGCAACCCTCCCCAGGAGCCAGCTGGTCCTATCAGGGTGCTGCACCCCCGTATGGGTGCTGCCCCCTTGCAGCCCTGAGCTGCTCCTTCCTGGGGTGTTGCTTGAAAGCAATACAGTAGAACCTCTGGTTGCAAATGCTTCCGGTCATGATCAAATCGGGTGACAACCAAATATTGTTGCCTCTGGTCGCGAACAAATTGGGTGACAACCGAAGTCGTGGAACAGATGATGGTCGTCACCAGAGGTTCTACTGTATAACGTTTGTGACAATCTCTCTCTCCTTCTCTTCCCTTCCCCTCTTTAGTGCCTAAATACTCCAGGGTGCACATGAGTGGTGAGGTGGCCTATCTAGAGGCAGATATTTCTCTCTCTCTGAGCACACAGAATTTATCTGCTGAATATAACTCCGCACTGGTGACAGGAAGGCATCTGGCCAGTAAATACTCAGCTCCATTCAGTTGCCCAAACTCCACCCCAATGCAAGGGATTGATGGGTCATTAAAAGGAGATGATTTACTACTCATAGTCCTTGAGTGGTGCAGTGGCTTAGAAGATATGAGATGAGAATTTATCTGCTGAACAAAACTCCCCATTGGGGACAGGAAGGGCATCCGGCCAGTAAGCACTCAACTCCCTTTAGTGGCCCAGACTCCACCCCGCAAAGGATTATGGGGTCGTTAAAAGGAGATGATGATGAACCCAGGGCGCACACCTGACAATTCTATAACTCCCAGCTGCTTGCAGATGTGAACCTGGCTACAACAAAGAGGATTGTGGCAGGCTCCATGTGTCAGTGCTTCAAATCCACCCGAGGGTGACCTGTGCCCTAAAGTTGAATTTAAGGAGGATCCAGTTCGTCAGATAGAGTGCTGCTAATGCTGCATGCTCCCCTACAAGCCTCTCATGTTGCTAATGCTAATGCTGCATTGTATGACTTCAGTTAATAAATAGACATTTAGTATTGGTTTCTACACTCGGATTTATTTTCTATGCTCTTTCGTAAAATGGATTTAAGGCAGTTGCCTTCCAATCTCCCTGCCCTTCCTCAGTGTTTTTTAGGCAAAAGCACAATCACTCCAACTGTACACACGCACACACACACAAACACACTTACATATATGCACAGAGTCAAGGTTTTTTTTTAATACATTTGTTATTTTATTTTTATTGCAAACATTCCTTCCATTTGATGACATGTCATCTGGATACGAATGTCTTGTGCAATACAGTTAGTGTTTACAGTCATATTCTTAACCTAGTGTTATTGTGTGTCTGTGTTTCTCACGCCCAGGGCGAATAAGCTGGATCGACGAATCCTCCAACGCACACGATGGAGAGCATCGGATTTTAAGGCAGTCCACCATTACACAACCCAGTGGCCCCCCACTTCCCCATCACCACTCTCTCCCCTCCTAGGAGACCTGTTCCTCCCTAGGGATGAAAGACCATGCTGTGGTTGAGGGGTGGAGTCTGTTTTATGGAGCCCCTGGGGGTGCACAAAGGACCCAAGAACCCTCCGACAATGGCAACCTCAGCTGTCCTGTACCCACCAGATATTCAGCCCGGTTTATTTTTCAGGATCACAAGGTGCAAATAGAATAGAATTCTTTATTGGCCAAGTGTGATTGGACACACCAGGAATTGGTCTTGGTGTAAATACTCCCAGTATACATAAATAAAAGGTACATTCATTAAGATTGCACCTTACACACACACACACACACAATGACAGAGAGAAAGAATGAGAAAGAAAGAATGAGAATGAAATAATGAGAGATAAAGAATGAGAAAGAAAGTGAGAAAGGAAGAATGAGAATGAAAGAATGAGAGAAAGAATGAGAAAGAAAGAAAGAATGAAAGTATGAGCAATAATGAGAATGAGAAAGAAAGAATGGGAAAAAAAGAAAGAGAAAGAATGGGAGAGAATAAGAGAATGAGATAGAATGAGAAAGAAAGAACGAGAGAATGAGCGATAAAGAGAAAGAATGAGAATGAGAAATATTGAGCGATAAAGAATGAGAAAGAGAATGAGCAATAAAGAGAACGAGAAAGAAAGAGAGAGAATGAAACAGACGGAGCGATAAAGAATGAGAAAGAATGAATGAGAAAGTGAGCGAGAAAGAAAATGAAAATGAGTGATAGAATGAAAAAGATGGAGCGATAAAGAGAATGAGAAAGAAAGAATGGAAAAGAAAGAATGAGAGAATGAAAGAGAGAGAAGCCGGCGCCTGTAACCGGAGTCGCTCTGCAGCCTCTGGTATATCAGGCAGCCCTTGAATAATTGAGGGCCGGGGAGGGGCGAGTGGGGGGCAGTTAAGCGAAGGTTCCTGGCCTCTTCCTTCCCTGGAGGGAAGCGGGGGAAGAAGGAACCGTCTCGTCTCCCTCCCTTCCCACAACCAAAAGTTCCTGAAGTTGCAAAGGTACAGAAGTTGGGAGGTGACTTGGCTTCATTTCCTTCTTTCCCCCAAATCAGACTGGGGGGAGGGAGAGATGCAGCCCTTCTGTTCCCCCTCTTCTTGGTCCCTCTTTTAAATAGGGATGTTCTGACCAACGTTGGCAAACTCCCCTGTCTGCCCCCCACCCCCACCCCTCCCTCTGGGCAGATGAGGGGCTCCCTCCACCCTTGCAGGGGCTTATGGGCTGAAGTGTCCCTGATGGCCAAGCTCAGCAACCATCCCCGCCCGCCCACTTTGGAAAGGAACCAAGGTTAACCCTCATCGGTTATCAAGTGAGCTTGTTCCTCCTTGGCTGGTGGGGCTGTGCAAAAACTGGCTCTTTTTGAGCGAGGTGGGGGCAGAGTCTGAGAATCATTGCCAGCTTTTTGGCCTTGGGAAAAATCCTCCTTTGGCCAGCCAGAAGGCTTTGAGGTGGGGGGACTCCAACTCCCAGAATTCCCCAGCCAGAAGGCTTTGAGAGGGATGGACTACAACTCCCAGAATTCCCCAGCCAGAAGGCTTTGAGACGGGTGGACTCCCACTCCCAGAATTCCCCAGCCAGAAGGCTTTGAGACGGGGGGACTCCCACTCCCAGAATTCCCCAGCCAGAAGGCTTTGAGATGGGTGGACTCCAACTCCCAGAATTCCCCAGCCAGAAGGCTTTGAGATGGGTGGACTTCAACTCCCAGAATTCCCCAGCCAGAAGGCTTTGAGATGGGTGGACTTCAACTCCCAGAATTCCCCAGCCAGAAGGCTTTGAGAGGGCTGGACTCCAACTCCCAGAATTCCCGGCCAGAAGGCTTTGAGGTGGGGGGACTCCAACTCCCAGAATTCCCAGCCAGCATGCTTTGAGATGGGTGGACTTCAACTCCCAGAATTCCCAGCCAGAAGGCTTTGAGACGGGTGGATTTCAACTCCCAGAATTCCCCGGCCAGAAGGCTTTGAGGTGGGGGGACTCCAACTCCCAGAATTCCCCAGCCAGCAGGCTTTGAGATAGGAGGACTTCCACTCCCAGAATTCCCCAGCTGGTGTCTTTTAAAATGGGGGGGACTTCAACTCCCAGAATGCCCTAGCCAGTCATGCTGTGGTTGAGAAACACTGTTTTAAGTCATCCAACTCCAACCTGCTCTGAGCAGGAAGCCAAGAGAAAGGTAGCAGTTTCCTTCAAGACTGGGTTGGGGTATCCCATCATCCCCAGTCAGCCTGGATAATGGGGTTTGTATTCTAGGACAACGAATGAGAGGGCAGTCCTGCCATAACACATCTTCATCGTCATCAAAGCTCCTTCCTCCCTATTCTTTGCAGAAGAGAGTTGCTGGCTTTCACGGCCTCTGGATGGAAGCGAGACCACCTAACCCCTGGTCTCGGGGGCTTCTGGGACACGGGGACTTCCAGTGTGGGCCCTTCCAGACCCCAGAAGAAAGGGCCCAGCTGCGAGCTGCTGTCCACCAGGTAAGACAAGTGAGTTCTACCAAAGAAGTTCTACCAAAGCTCTACAACAGAAGTCTCCAAACTTGGCAACTTTTAAGACTTGTGGACTTCAGCTCCCAGAAGTTGAAGTCCACAAGTCTTAAAGTTGCCAAGTTTGGGGACCCCTCCTCTACAAGAAGACAAGGTCGGGTTTTGAGACCAAAGGAGGTCATGGACTTCTGAGAAGGAGGAGGAGGAGGAGGAGGAGGAGGAGGAGGAGGAGGAGGAGGAGGAGGAGGAGGAGGAGGAGGAGGAGGAGGAGGAGGAAGAGGAAGAAGAAGAAGAAGAAGAAGAAGAAGAAGAAGAAGAAGAAGAAGAAGAAGAAGAAGAAGAAGAAGAAGAAGAAGATAAGTTGAGCCAAAACAGTTTTGAGAAACGATCTGGAGGAGGAGAGGTGATCAAAATTGTTCATATTGGTTGATCGTGGATGAGATTGGATGGAAGGAGAGCAAACATCTTGAAATGTTACACTGAATAACAGAGTTGGAAGGGATTTTGGAGGTCTTCTAGCCCACCCGCCCCCCTGTTCAAGCAGGAGACCATTCCAGACCCCCAAAAAGGACTAGGGTTGACATGATAGCAGTGAAATGAAGAAGGACTAATGAAAAGAAGGACCAGGGGTGACATTAGAGCCGTCTTCCAGTATCTCAGGGGCTGCCCCAAAGAAGAGGGAGTCAAGCTATTCTCCAAAGCACCTGAAGGCAGGAGGAGAAGCAACGGATGGAAACTAACCAAGGAGAGAAGCAACTTAGAACTAAGGAGACATTTCGTGACAGTGAGGACAATTAACCAGTGGAACTGCTTGCCACCAGAAGTTGTGGGTGTTCCATCACTGGAGGTTTTCAAGAAGAGACTGGACTGCCATTGGTCCAGAATGATCTAGGCCAGGGTCTCCTGCTTGAATAGAGGGTTGGACTAGAACCCTGCTATTCTATTGTTCTGCTATTGTTTTTCCTTCCTTCCTTCCTTCCTTCCTTCCTTCCTTCCTTCCTTCCTTCCTTCCTTCCTTCCTTCCTTCCTTCCTTCCTTCCTTCCTCCACCTTTATTATATGTATAACTAACTCAGGACAGTGAACATATTCAACACATCTTCCTACTCCTATTTTCCCTACAAAAACAACCCTGTGAGGTGTGTTGGACTGAGTGATTGGCCCAAAGTCACCCAACTGACTTGCATAGCTAAGGAAGGACTAGAACTCCCAATCTCCTGGGGATTGGCCCAAAGTCACCCAATTGGCTTTCTTGCCTAAGGCAGGACTAGAACTCCCAGTCTCCTGGGGATTGGCCCAAAGTCACCCAATTGGCTTTCTTGCCTAAGGCAGGACTAGAACTCCCAGTTTCCTGGGGATTGGCCCAAAGTCACCCAATTGGCTTTCTTGCCTAAGGCAGGACTAGAACTCCCAGTCTCCTGGGGATTGGCCCAAAGTCACCCAATTGGCTTTCTTGCCTAAGGCAGGACTAGAACTCCCAGTCTCCTGGGGATTGGCCCAAAGTCACCCAATTGGCTTTCTTGCCTAAGGCAGGACTAGAACTCCCAGTCTCCTGGGGATTGGCCCAACTAATTGGCTTTCCTGCCTAAGGCAGGACAAGAACTCCCAGTCTCTTGGGGATTGGCCCAAAGTCACCCAATTGGCTTTCTTGCCTAAGGCAGGACTAGAACTCCCAGTCTCCTGGGGATTGGCCCACCCAGTTGGCTTTCCTGCCTAAGGCAGGACAAGAACTCCCAGTCTCCTGGGGATTGGCCCAAAGTCACCCAATTGGCTTTCCTGCCTAAGGCAGGACTAGAACTTGTCGATGATGGGACTTGTAGAATGTTGGACTTCTTGGATGCAAACTCAACAGTGGGTTGTCCAAGCAGCAGAGGCAGGAGATCTCCAAGTCTCCTTGGGGGCCATAAATGCTGGGGTAGAAGGATGAGGGGGTACCGATCCTTCCCTCTGAAGCAGTTCCCTACCCATCCTCTGGTAACGGCAGTTCTACAACGCAGAAAAGTGGAGTATCTGATCCACCTCTGCTCTGCACCTTCTCAATCATGCAGGTCTTTGGTGGGCAACCTTGGGACGGCTGTTGTGCCCACCGGCTGCTGAAGGACCTCTCAAAAGGACAACGAAATGGTCCAGAGCAACGGGTGAGTTGGGGGGGGGAGGCCAGGAGATGGTTCTAGACCTTCTCCTCTTTTGGTAGAGCAACAGCTTTAAGACTTGTGGACTTCAACTTCCAGAGTTCCTCCTCCAGACATGTAACCCTTAGTCCTTCTTGTCATTAAATGAGACATCCCCAATCCACCCCTGCAAGGCCTCCTGCTCCAAGAGGCTGCGCCAGCAAAGACTCATTTCTGGCGGAGTTTGGGGGAGAGAAAGGAAGACTTCTGCGGCTTCTGCTGATTTCCTTGCATGAAGCCAAAAGTCTCTCTCTCCCCCTGAGAACAGAGCTGGAGACGGTATCCTGCGATCCCAAATAAAGATCGATCGATCGGTAGGAAAACGGGGAGGGGGATTTTCCTGCAGACTTTTGGGGAGGATTTTCCCAGGGTCACTGGTCCACGGGATTTAAAATGATGAGTTTGGTAGGCCCTGAGGTCCAAAAGGTTGGCGACCCCTGTGCTATGCTCCATTCTAACCACTGCACCACCACCAGCAGTGGCTGTTACACCACTGACGGGTTTCCATCAATGTTTGCTGGTGCCTAACTTGAAAGCCGGTGGAGACTTCATACTTTAGAGCTCATCAGCGAGTGGAGTCAGCAGCTGCAACTTCAGTGTGACAGAGGTGCAGGATTTCTTCTGTAGTGTCTCTGTAACACTTGCCTGGTAGACCTCGTGGCGTCCTCCCAGACTACAGTATCCATTGGAGTTCTGTTGCTCAAGCTTGGCCACTTGAAGTTGTGTGGACCAACTCCCAGAATCCCCCAGCCAACATAGAAGAGTTGAAGTCCACACCTCTTCAAGCAAGCCAAGGTTGAGAACGTACCACACAGCAATTGGCAAGGCACACGGCAGTCAACCATTCCTATGACTCATCCCACCCATCTCTCATCCATGTTCTGATAAATCAGGGGTTCAAGGCTGCTGGACACCATACGATCCAAGACCACCAGGTTGGAGAGAAGGTCTTGTCAACAAATGCTGAGGATGGAACAAAGCATGTGCTTGTGACATTTCTCGTTCGATCTGTGGACAGTACAGAGTCCAGGATACCTAGAGATACAAGGGATAACCGCTGCTCTATAACATAACATGTGGCCACCAAATGTGAACAAGCAGGCCTAAAAAGGGCACAGCAGACCCCACTGTCAACAGTGCTAATCCTCCCACCCCACAGGCACCCCATACAACCCTGCTTGGAATAAATCATCTTTAAAAATAAGCCACTTTCCAGTGCTGGTGAGCGTAGACATTTCCATGCAGTTCCCATGGATGACTATGAAGAGATGATTTCTCAAAGCCCTACACACACACACACATGCACACACCCAATCTCATGTCCCCTAATGATCCCACTGGAAACTTGGGCATGGGGTGTGGGTACATTAGTGGCACCTGTACTTAAGAGGAGAAGGGCAAGAAAGATGATCTCAAGGTATTATTCAGTGCCTTAACAGTAATCCAGTCTTTATTATGGTCAAAGAACCCATAAAGACAGTGAGGCCATTAAAAATACAACTCACTCAAGAAAATAACAATTTTGGAAAGCTAAAAGTGATCAAAGGATATGTCTATATGGCAACAGCAAAAGACAAAAGGGAAGAGGAGGAGTAGGAGCATTAGATGGCGGTAGGGGAAACGGTTAGTGGATGGCACATGGAATCCATCACAACACAGAGCACTTCAGTTCGAGGAACTATATATCAAGGGGCTCCAACCTTGGCACTTTTAAGACTTGTGGACTTCAACTCCCAGAATTCAGGTAGCAGAGCTGAGGAATTCTGGGAGTTGAAGTCCACAAGTCTTAAAGTTATCCATTTTGGAAACCTCTTAACTAGATCGTTCTGAATTCTACTTTGTGGCATGAGTCACGCTCGGGTGGATTTTTTTTAAGTGCCCATGCATAGAACCTGGCACAATCTTGTACGTTGCAACCAGGTTTTTATCTGCAAACAGCAGAGTTGTAGAATTGTTCAGAGTGCACCCTGGAGTAATCAGGCACTAAAGAGGGGAAGGAAGAAAATGAAGAAGAGGTTTTAACAAACGCTATTTTCCTTTCCAGCAACACCCCAGGAAGGAGCAGCTCAGGGCTGAGAGGGACCACCAGCCATTTGGGTCTGCGGCACCCCGATGGCCCCAGCTGGCTCCTAGGGATGGTTGCGTGAGGCTGAGGCAATGCCTGCAGATGGCACCCCTGATGCTTTGCTTCCATTTCATGCAGCAGACGGCGGACAACTCTCTCTTCTTCCGTCTCGCCTTCAAAATGGAAGACCCTGGCCAGCTCTTTCAGACGCTGCTCCAACTGCTTCCGCTCCAGAGGGTGGTCCCCGGGCACCTCCAAGCAGGCCTCGTACGCCCGCAACGCTGCCTGCCTCTGGCCCTTCTTCCGGATGAGGAAATCCCCCCAATGAATATAGAAAGACTGCTGGCACCTCTTGCTGGCGGTTGGCAGGGCCTCCATCATGCCCAGGTACACCTCCTCCTCGTAAAGCGGGCACCGTTCTCCGTACAACTTAGCCAGCTTCAGCTGGGAAAACATAGATTCAGGATTGGCTTCCAGAGCCCGTTTCATGCACCCAATGGCCTCCTCCACGATCTCCTCTCGGTTCCCCTTGAATCCTCGATCTAAGAGATCCATGTAACAGATGCCTAGGTCGTAGTACAGGAGATAGTAATCACCGCAGAGGGAAATGGCCTTCTTGAGGGTGGAAATGGCCTCGGAGAGAAAGTGGAACTTATGAACCTTGGCGGCAATTCTCAGGAGTTCTGGGTTGAGACTGTTCTGCACCACATCGTTGGCAAGATGCCGCGCCCTTTCATTATCTTTCCTATGGAGAATCTCTGCCAAGTATACTTTGGCTTCATAATTTTCGGGTGGCTACGGATCAGCCCTTCCAGCAACTTCTGGCTCTCTTCCTGTAACTTCTCATCATAGCAGTGTGTCCAGGAAGCGAAGGTGGAGAAAGCCAGGCCCTCCTGCAGGTCCACGCTTGATTCCTGCAGCTCCAGGGCCTTCTGGAAACATTCCTTGGCCAGCTGGCCATTCCGGAAGCCCATGGCCAAGAGGGACCAGCCCTTCTGGGCGTAGACCCGGGATCGGGCGGAGTAAGGCTCAGGGCTGGATAGGTCCCGGCAGATCTGGCGGATCTGGGCCAAGTAGAGATCCACCTTGTCATAATCGGTCAAGTGGTAATAGATCCAGGCGTAGTTCCCGTACACCAGCAGGGCCTGGCGTGAGAAGGTCCCCTGAGGCTCCTTCCTCAGGACCTCCTTGGCTTCCTGCAGGATGGCCAGGGCCTCTTTGGGGCTCCCCTCCAGGTGGCGCAGGTAGGCCTTCAGGGCAAGGTAGGTGGCCCGGTTACAGAGGGGGCCGTGCTCCAGGCGGAGAGCCAGAGTAATCAAGGTGTGTCGGATGCACATCTTGTCCTTGACCTCAAAGTCCCAGGTGAAGTGACACTGTAGGTGCTGGAGCTTCTCCTTCAGGGGTCTGCAGTAGGGGAGGGGAGTGGAAGAAAGAGAAGACAAAAGTGGAGGAGACCTGGGTGAGTGGCAAAGGACAACTTCCTTGTTTGTGTGTGTGTGTGTGTAGTGGACTCAGTTAATGTGTTGACCACAAACGGAGCTGTTCAGGCTGGCCACTCCTGGGGAAGCAGACCCTGCCACTGTCTGGACCAGGGGTCTGCAACCTGCGGCTTCCTATCGGCTGATCCCACCACTGACTGGCCCCTCCCTTCCCCTCTCCATCACTCCTCGCCTGGCCTGAGAAGGTAAGGGGGATGGCAGGGGATGGAGATTCACTCCATATTCCAGTGCAGGAGGTGATTGGGTGGGAGTGAGTGATGTCACGTTGGCCAGGCGAGTCTGGCCCACCCGGTTGTTTAATTATTGGCTCCCGGAGTTTTCTTTTCTGTGGGAAACGGGTCCAAATGGCTCTTTGAGTGTTTATGGTTGCAGACCCTCGATTTCCCGAAGGTCTTCTTGGGTGGGGAACCTCCTCTTTGGGGGGGTCTTACGAAGAAGCTAGCTTCCAAGGAAGGGAACCTGTTTTAGCCTCCTGTCTGCAGCGAGGAGATCCACGGAACACGGTCTCTGTTTACCCCTCTTAGAAGCTTTCTGCCCCTCTTGATGGTCTCTAGGGGGTCGCCCATGTGGTTGCCTTTGCTGCTCTTCCCCTTCCTCATTCCTGTGTGTGTGTGTGTAAGGTGCAATCTTTGCACCTTATGATCTTGAAAAATAAATCAGGCTGGTGGGTATCGGGTGGATACAGGACAGCCGAAGTTGCCACTGTGGAGGTTCTGGGTCCTCTCCAGGGGTGGGATTCAGTTGGTTCGGGCCTTGCAGGACCGGCTATATGTCATTGGACCCCCTTGCAGTGGCTTATTAATGTAAGTGTATTACTGCTATTACTATATCCTTCATATCTCTTCATTTCTTATGTTCCAACTTATTAGAAACAATAAACCTCTGATCTTAAAGTAAGAACTATTGCTTGTGTTGCTGTCTGTTTCCTATTGGTGTTTCTTTATGACACAGGGAAGTGCAGGGTTGGTGTGGTGGCTCGGGGGGGAATGGCCCTCCCGGAAGTTCTAGAATTCTGGAAACGGGCCTGTTTCTGGCTTCCAGAGAGCCTCCGGAGCCCTGGGGAGGCTGTCTTTGCCCTCCCAGAGAGGCCTGAGGGAAGCCTCTGGACTCGGGGGGTTGTGTGAAAATGGCCCTTCTGGAAGTTCTAGAAGTCTGGAAACGGGCCTGTTTCTGGCTTCCCGAGAGCCTCCGGAGTCCTGAGGAGGCCATCTTTGCCCTCCCAGAGAGGCCTGAGGGAAGCCTCCGGACTCTGGGGTGTGTGAAATATGGCCCTTCTGGAAGTTCTAGAAGTCTGGAAACGGGCCTGTTTCTGGCTCCCAGAGAGCCTCCGGAGCCCTGAGGAGGCCGTCTTTGCCCTCCCAGAGAGGCCTGAGGGAAGCCTCCGGACTCTGGGGGTTGTGAAAATGGTCCTTCTGGAAGTTCTAGAAGTCTGGAACGGGCCTGTTTCTGGCTCCCAGAGAGCCTCCGGAGCCCTGAGGAGGCCGTCTTTGCCCTCCCAGAGAGGCCTGAGGGAAGCCTCCGGACTCTGGGGGTTGTGAAAAATGCCCCTTCTGGAAGTTCTAGAAGTCTGGAACGGGCCTGTTTCTGGCTCCCAGAGAGCCTCCGGAGCCCTGAGGAGGCCGTCTTTGCCCTCCCAGAGAGGCCTGAGGGAAGCCTCCGGACTCTGGGGTGTGTGAAAAATGGCCCTTCTGGAAGTTCTAGAAGTTTGGAACGGGCCTGTTTCTGGCTCCCAGAGAGCCTCCGGAGCCCTGAGGAGGCCGTCTTTGCCCTCCCAGAGAGGCCCCAGGGAAGCCTCCGGACTCTGGGGGTTGTGAAAATGCCCTTCTGGAAGTTCTAGAAGTTTGGAAACGGGCCTGTTTCTGGGTTCCCGAGAGCCTCTGGAGCCCTGGGGAGGCCGTCTTTGCCCTCCCAGAGAGGCCCCAGGGAAGCCTCCGGACTCTGGGGTGTGTGAAATATGGCCCTTCTGGAAGTTCTAGAAGTTTGGAAACGGGCCTGTTTCTGGGTTCCCGAGAGCCGCTGAGGAGCCCTGGGGAGGCTGTCTTTGCCCTCCCAGAGAGGCCCCAGGGAAGCCTCCGGACTCTGGGGTGTGTGAAATATGGCCCTTCTGGAAGTTCTAGAAGACTGGAAACGGGCCTGTTTCTGGCTTCCAGAGAGCCTCTGGAGCCCTGGGGAGGCCGTCCTTGCCCTCCCAGAAGCCTGAGGGAAGCCTCTGGACTCTGGGGTGTGTGAAAATGCCCCTTCTGGAAGTTCTAGAAGTCTGGAAAAGGAAATGAGAAACTGAAAGTAATGTACACGGAAGTTTACAGAAAGTGAGAGCTAGTGAAGTTGTGAAGCGTGTATGAAGAAAAAGCGTGTAAGAAGAAAAGGATAAAGGACGGGGTTGGAGATCAGCTCGGGGCCCTTTGATTTATGGCAGTCCTTGCAGGACCTGCTATATGTCATTGGACCCCCTTGCAGTGGCTTATTAATGTAAGTGTATTACTGCTATTACTATATCCTTCATATCTCTTCATTTCTTATGTTCCAAATTATTAGAAACAATAAACCTCTGATCTTAAAGTAAGAACTATTGCTTGTGTTGCTGTCTGTTTCCTATTGGTGTTTCTTCATGACAAAGGGAAGTGCAGGGTTGGTGTGGTGGCTCGGGGGGGGGGGAATGGCCCTCCCGGAAGTTCTAGAAGTCTGGAAACGGGCCTGTTTCTGGCTCCCGGAGAGCCTCCGGAGCCCTGAGGAGGCCATCTTTGTCCTCCCAGAAAGGCCCGAGGGAAGCCTCCGGACTCTGGGGTGTGTGTGAAAAATGGCCCTTCTGGAAGTTCCACCAGGCCACGCCCACCATGGCCACGCCCACCCAGCAACTGGGCAGCAATCCGGTTGCTGGGATTTTGGAATCCCACCCCTGATCCTTTCTGCACAGCCCAGGGCTCCATAAAACGGACCCTCCCCTCAACCACCGCACGGTCTTTCCTCCCTGGGGAGGAACCGGTCTCCCAGGAGGAGGGAGGTGGGTGAAAGTGAGGGGCAATTGGGTTGTGTCATGGTGGACTGCCTTAAAACCCGATGCTCCCCATTGTCAGCCACATTTCAAAGGTGGGAGGGGGTGTTGAATGTCCCCTCTGGTGAAATCTGACTCTGGAGGGGGTGCGCCATGGCTGCCCAGTCCACGCCTAGCTGAAATGGAGGGGGCTGGTCCCAGCTTGAAGTGGGCCCACAATTGCAGTCTCCATTCACGCAGGGGAAGAAGGCAGGAGGGTTCTGGGGGTTGTGGGGAGGGAGGACTGGAAAGGAGCTGAGTTCTAGAGTCTCGCCTCCTTCCCGGCCGAGGGTCCCACTTCAGTTCTTGGGGGCTGCAAAGGGCTGCTAAGGCAGACAGGGAGGTTGTTGGGAGAGTCTGGGGGGGAGGGAACAGGGGGGTTGTGGGGGCCTCTGCTGCAGAGGTGAGATTCAGCCGATTCTGGAGAACCGGTAGCAGAAATTTTGAGTCGTTCGGAGAACCGGAAAATCCCACCTCCGACTGGCCCCACCAACCCCATATCTCTTCTCCGCCTCTCATTGAGTCCCAGCTGATCGGCTGGGTCTCCTTCGGTTGCCCTGCCCAGGAGAATGGAGCTGGAAAGCAGGCTTGTGGGGTGGGGAGGGAAGGGGGATTTTGCAGTATCCTTCCCCTGCCACGACCACTAAGCCACGCCCACAGAACACCACACCCAACAAGCCACACCCACTGCTGCTCAGCTGGGTCTTCTTTGGTTGCCCTGCCCAGGAGAACGGAGCTGGAAAGCAGGTTGGTGGGGGTGGGGAGGGGGATTTTGCAGTCTCTTTCCCCCTGCCACGCCCACCAAACCACGCCAAAAGAACACCACACCCACGAGAACTTGTAGTAAAAACAACATTGAATTCCACCCCTGATCTGCTGTGGTTGGGCTCTATGGGAGCGCCAAAGCTACCCAAGCTATGGGGAGTTGGTCCCTCAGCCGGGAGCAGGAGTCTGGGGGAGGAGGGGGAAGGGAGGGAGCGGACTTTGCCTGTTCCAGAGCCTCAATCAATCAATCCACCTGAATAGAGCTGGAAGGGACCCTTGGAGGTCTTCTAGTCCAGCCCCCTGCCTCGTTGTGGGGCGGCACACCCACAAAGCCTCCTCCTCCCCTCCCCCATTCAGCCTCCCTCTCCGGCTCCTTCGGGACGGGGGGTTGTTGTGGAGTCTGTTTGGGGAGGGCAGATTGTGGGGCAAGAGAGAAGCAGCCCCTCCCGGAGTCTCCGGCGGCGACCCCGCCTGCAATGCAGGTTGTGGCTCCGGCTCCTTCGGGACTGGAAGGCGCCGGAGAACCGCCCCCAAAGTCGCCTCCGAGCCCCTCCGAAAGGCAGGGGGCACACAGACCGCTCCGGGGAGGATCTCAGTACTTGATATGGGGAGGGGGCAGGAGAGACCGAGAGCCGCTCCTCCCAGCACCCGTTTTGCAAGGGAAGAGACGTTGCCCCACATTCAATGGGACCCCCGCCCTTTAAGAACCTTCCCCGCCTCTCTCTATTCCAAGGGGGGAGGATCTCAGTACTTGATGGGGGGAGAGAGACCGAGACCTGGCTGTAACCGCAGGAGAAGAAACCCCCCGCACCCGTTTTGCAAGGGAAGAGACGTGCCCCCAACACATTCAACGGGACCCTCGCCCTTTCTAACACGTTTAGCAGCGTTGGAAGGGACCTTGTAGGTCATCCAGCCCAACCCCTTCCCCCGCCCCCAAGCAAGTTGACCTACATGTTCGTGTGAGGGAGGCGCCGGCCCGATAGTGGGACCCAGCCCCCGGGGAGGGGGGAGGGGGCGTTGGGGACCCCTGCCTTTACACGATGCAACCTTCCTTTTTTTGCTTTCTTTAGGGACCCTCCCTCCCCGCCTCTCTCTCTCTCTCTCTCTCTCTCTCTTTTCCAGGGGTGGGGGGCTCCCCTCCCTCCATACGTACCCCATCCTTGCACCCTCTTCGCGCTCCGGCTGCCTCTCTGGAGATCCGGAGCAAAGCGCGCAAGAGACAAGCGGCTCCCGCGACGGTTTCTGTTTCTTCACTCCGCGGTCTGGAAGTCGAAATCGAAAGTAGCGGCAGAAGCGATCGCTGAGAATTGGGCTCGTTGGGTTGTCTTTCTGCTTTTTATTTCTTCCATTTGGACGCCGTCCAGACGAGACGATTCACGTGTGGGACAGCATCTCTTGATTCTCCTCCCATCGGGCAGGAGGCACAGAAGCGCAGCCAGGCGGAGAAATAGGCTGAAAAAGTAGTTTTTATCCACCCATGGGTTGTTAGACGTTGAGACGAAACACAGCGCCACAACCAGATCTAATCTGACAGGCTCGCAGGGCTAATATAACGGGCAATATGTCTATACCGGTGTGTGTGTGTGTGTGTGTGTGTGTGTGTGAGAGAGAGAGAGAGAGAGAGAGAGAGAGAGAGAGAGAGTTTACTTTACTTTATTATCATTGCACCTCATACAACAAAATCAAACATCATCTTCAGTTCACATCAGGACCATGAAAATAAAGACAAACACACATCCTTCACACTCCACACATTGAATTGAAAACCCGACACCACACCAACTCTGCACTATACAGCAGAATTCTAAAGAGGTGTGTGTGTGTGTGTGTGTGTGTGTGTGTGTGTGTGTGTCTATTATATATATTCTTAAGTTTTCACGGGTACTTACATGTATGGCATTCAGCTTTGTTCGGGTATTTTCCCACGTCATTGTAGTTGTGTACAGACGAACGTTGTGTACAGACGAACGTTGTGTACAGACGAACACAATACAGAAGCCTGATGATGGCAGATGAGATTCTGCCGAAACGTTGCTACAACTTTAAAAGCACAACTATAATGACGTGGGAAAATACCCGAACAAAGCTGAATACCATATATGTATGTATATGTATATAGATAGGTATATATGTATATATGTAATCTATAATACCTATATATCTACCTACCTACCTATCCATCTTCTATATCTATCGATCTTCTTTCTTTCTATCTAAACATTGTCTATATCATATCTATCATTTATCTATCCGTTTTCTATATATATCCATCATCTATCTATCTATCTATCTATCTATCTATCTATCTATCTATCTATCTATCTATCTATCGCTAGCTAGCATCTATTCATCCATCCATCCATCCATATCTATCATCTATCCATCCATCTCTCTCATTTATATCCCATGTCTCTCTATCATTTATATCTATCATCTATATCATCAATTCTATCTGTGATATATCTATGATATATATCATATCTAAAATCTATCTCTAACGGTTATCTCTCTCTCTGATCTATATCATTTATATCATCTATCAATTATCTCTCTACCTATCTATCTTAGAACAGAACAGAACAGAACAGAAAATATGGAATGGAATAGAATTCAGAATAGAATAGAATAGAATAGAATAGAATAGAATAGAATAGAATACAATACAATACAATACAATACAATACAATACAATACAATAGAATTTAGAATAGAATAGAATAGAATAGAATAGAATAGAATAGAATAGAATAGAATAGAATAGAACAGAACAGAACCTATCTATCTATTTGCTGCGCGTCTCATTTTGAAGCAACTCTGGGCTGCTTCCAGCATAAAAAGAAAACATTAAAACCACCGTAGGAAGTTAGCACCCACCCCACTCCTAGAAAATTAAAATATCCTAAGAAATATTAAAAAGGCAGAATATTTCCCCTAAACAGAGTAGAAACTCAGAAGTAGAAACTCACCCCCACCTTTGTTAATGGGTGGGCCATTAAGGCCTGGGCCAGCCTATTTTACATAACAAAGATCTACTCCAGGTAAAGCTATAATAGGAATTGCCCAAAGCCTTTTTCATGACATCATCATCCAGCAAAGGCTCAACCAAGCCTGGGACTCAGGACAGCCTACCGAGTTGCCCCTGCATGGCCCCATGGGAGCCTGACAACCAATCAGAATGCAAGCTCCAATTCAAATCCCAACAAAGGTTATAAAACCCAGGCACTCTCATCGTATCAGCCCTTCTGGACCTTCTCTTCTCACCTTGAAGCATGGGATCGTCCTTCCTTTTCCCTTCGGAGCTCCAAGCCATGTGGTCCTGCTGACCGCCATTAAAGCATCTTTCCAAACAGCCTCCATTGTTTCCAGTGTCTTTTTCCCCACTTGGGACTGAACCCAGAAGGAAGGAAGGAAGGAAGGATGGATGGATGGTGGGGGTCCTTGGTGCTCTCTGAGTTTGGCTGTTTTCTTGCAGACGTTTCATGACCCAACGAGGGAATATCATCAGTGCTAGAAGGGAGGGGGTTTGCACAAAGGATGGGGGGAGGACTGGTGTTCTTGGTGCTTCGTGGGGTTTTTTCTGCAGGCTTTTCATGACTCAACCAGTTAACGTCAGTACTAGTGGGAAGTAAAGCTTTCCCAATCTCTTCTAGCACTGATGATGTTATCTAGTTGCGTGATGAAATGTCTCCAGGAAAACAAACCAGCTCAGACAGCACCAAGGACTCTTCATGCCCAGAGTGAGTCAGGTGAAATATAGAATAGAATAGAATAGAATAGAATAGAATAGAATAGAATAGAATAGAATAGAATAGAATAAGGAAAGAATAAGGATAGAATAGAAAATAGAAAGAATAGAATAGAATAAGGAAAGAATAAGGATAGAATAGAAAATAGAAAGAATAGAATAGAATAAGGAAAGAATAAGGATAGAATAGAAAATAGAAAGAATAGAATATAATAGAATATAGAATAGAATAGAATAGAATAGAATAGAATAGAATAGAATAGAACAGAATAGAAAATATGGAATGGAATGGAATGGAATGGAATGGAGTGGAGTGGAGTGGAGTAGAGTAGAGTAGAGTAGAGTAGAGTAGAGTAGAGTAGAGTAGAGTAGAGTAGAGTAGAGTAGAGTAGAGTAGAGTAGAGTAGAATAGAATAGAAGAATAGAATAGAACAAAATTCTTTATTGGCTAAGTGTGATTGGACAGACAAGGAATTTGTCTTGGTGCAAATGCTCTCAGTGGACATAAAAGAAAAAATACATTCGTCAAGAATCATCAGGGACTACAGTAATGAAATATGTAGATTTTTAGAAAATAATAAATATATAAGGATGTACTTTTTTTATTATATCTACAAAATGTTTTTACGATAGATTTGGGAGGATTATATGAATTCTTATAAAATAAACTAAGTAAATTATGGTTATCTTGCAAAATATGAATGAATAAAACTATAGTCAAATGATTGATTAATAATGATACTAGGGTATTCAATTTTTGATTGATAATATGAGCTATTATGCAATGTAACTGTAACTGAAGACTACGAAATGGATGCACAAAATAATTTGTAAACCAACAGGCACACTGCTTGTATACTTATGGAAGAAAGTTTGATGTTTTTATGTTTTGTTTGTTTATGTTTGTTTTTAAAAACCAATAAAATTTACAAAAAAAAAAGAATCATCAGGGACAACACTTAATGATAGTCATAGGGTACAATCAGCAATCAAATCATACTAGGAAACAGTCAATATAAAGTAAGGATACAAGCGACAAAGTTACAGTCCTACAGTCACAAGTATAAGGAGTGATGAGAAGATTAATAGCAATAGTAATGCAGACTTTGTAAATAGTTGGACAGTGTTGAGGGAATTACACTGCTCCAAAAAAATAAAGGGAACACTTAAACAACACAATGTAACTTCAAGTCAATCACACTTCTGTGAAATCAAACTGTCCACTTAGGTAGCAACATGATTGACAATCAATTTCACATGCCACACACACTACTGAGCCTCATTTTGACTTGTTTTAAGGACATTACATCAAAGTTGGATCCACCTGTGGTGTTTTTCTTCCACTTTAATTTTGAGTGTAACTCCAAATCCAGACCTCCACGGGTTGCTAAATTTGATTTCCATTGATAATTTTTGTGTGATTTTGTTGTCAGCACATTCAACTATGTCATGAACAAAGTATTTAATAAGCATATTTCATTCATTCAGATCTTGGATGTCTTATTTTTGTGTTCCCTTTATTTTTTTGAGCAGGGTATTTGTTTAGCAGAGTGATTAACTGTTCTTGTGTCTAGTTGTTCTGGTGTGCAGGGCTCTATAGTGTCGTTCTGAGGGTGGGAGTTGAAACAGTTCACGTCCAGGATGTGAGGGGTCTCTGGATATTTTCACAGCCCTCTTTTTAACTCGTGCAGTATGCAGGTCCTCCATGGAAGGCAGGTTGGTAGCCATGGTTTTTTCTGCAGTCCTAATTCCTCTCCGGAGTCCGTGTCTGTCTTGTTGGGTTGCAGAACCGAACCAGACAGTCATAGAGGTGCAGATGACAGACTCAATGGTGAAATATCTCCAGGAAAACAAACCAGCTCAAGAGAGCACCAAGGTCTCTTCATGCGCAGAGTCGGTAAGGTGAAACGAGCAGGGTAGAAATTTAATTAAAAAACAACAACAACAAAATATAAAGGTGTTATTTATTTTTTCCCCTACTAAAACCAAAGTCGCGCTTAGCCGGGTGGCTCGCCCGAAGGCCGTTTGCTGGACGGCCTATTTGCCCGTGAAGCAGGTGCGCTGAAGGGGCCTCCCTGTCCATCTCCTCCCCACCGACCCAATCCTACCCCAGCCAACCTGGCCTGGCCTTTGGCAACGCCCCCTCCCCTTCGCCCCCCCCCAACCTGCTTTCATTTTCGATTTCTCCCTGTCCGCCCACCTGGCCGGAGTCCCTTCCTTGCGCCCAAACTCCGGAGAGGTAGACGGAGCGCGAACGGTGCGGCAGGATGAGGTAGGTGGGGCGTTGGGGGAGGGAACGGACCCCTCACCCCCAGGAACGGAGGGTGAAGGGGTCCCTGATGGGAAGGGGTCCCCTGGATCCTGGGGAACGACTCTCCCTGCAAAATAAGGGCGCGGGGGGACGTCGGCTGCTGCAACCAAGCCTCTGTCCCCTCCCCATCAATTACCTGAGCGCCCCCCAAACAGGTGGTCCTGTGGTTGCAATACGAGCCTGTGGCCCCTGCTTTTCGGGGGGGCGCATCCTGGCTCTCCAGCGCTTTTGAACCCCCGAAGGAGCCGGAGCGAGAATCTGCGCTACAGAGAGACAGGCAGCTGCCCCACAAGCCGTCCCCCCGACTCTCCAAGGACCCCTGTGCCCGTATCTGCAGCCCCCGAAGGAGCGGGAGCCTGGGGGGGAGGCGGCGTGGCGGGTGTGTTGCTCCCCCCCAGCGAGACTCCGGAACACCCAAAGGCAGCTGCCCCACCCAAACCCCCTCCCCAGATTGCAAAAGCTGTTCTGCTCCTGCTGAGGCTGCAAACCCCCCCAATTCCAGCTGGGCTACCAACTCCCATACGGCCTGGGTAGACTTGCCACCCCCCTTCAGAGCCCCTCCCCAGCAAGAGGGCCCGTCCACAACTCCCTTTGAAACCTGCAACAATGGAGTGTTAAGTTTATGTTTTACCAACAAAGAAATAAAAAGACACTACTAAAGATCTACTTCAAGCTGTTTAGCTCTCATCAGCTAGCCAAGCCCTTCTGGGATTCGAACCGGGGGTGAGGAAGGGTAGAGCTAACTGATTAAAAAAAATATATAATTCTTTTTATTGGCCAAGTGTGATTAGACACACAAGGAATTCATCTTGGTGCAAATGCTCTCAGATACATCAAAGAAAAGAGACATTTGTCAAGAGTCAAGAATCATCAGGTAGAACACTTAATAACAGTCATAGGTACCAATAAGCAATTATGTCATACTAGGAAACAGTCAATATAGATCTTAAGGATGCAAGTTGTAATCCTACAGTCACAAGTGGGAGGGGAGGGGAGATAAGGAGTGATGAGAAGGTTAATAGTGATAGTAGTGCAGACTTTGTAAATAGTTGGATAGTGTTGAGGGAATTACTTGATGGCGTTTGGGGAAAAACTCCCCTTGTGTCTAGTTGTTCTGGTGTGCAGGGCTCTATAGCGTCGTTTTGAGGGAAGGAGTTGAAACAGTTTATGTCCGGGATGTGAGGGGTCTGTAGATATTTTCACAGCCCTCTTTTCGACTCATGCAGGATGCAGGTCCTCCATGGAAGGCAGGTTGGTAGCCATTGTTTTTTCTGCAGTCCTAATTACCCTCTGGAGTCTGTGTCTGTCCTGTTGGGTTGCAGAACCGAACCAGACAGTGATAGAGGTGCAGATGACAGACTCAATAATTCCTCTGTAGAACTGGATCAGCAGCTCCTTTGGGTAGTTTGAGCTTTCTGAGTTGGCGCAGGAAGAACCTTCTTTGTTGGCCTTTTTTGATAACGTTTTCGATGTTAGGTGTCCATTTTAGGTCTTGTGAGATAATAGAACCTAGAAATGTGAAGGTCTCTACTGCTGATACTGTGTTGTCTAGTATTGTAAGAGGTGGCCGTATGGGAGGGTTTCTCCTAAAGTCTACCACCATTTCTACAGTTTTGAGTGTGTTCAGTTCCAGATTGTTCTGGTTAAACCACAAGGCAAGTTGTACGACAAACTGATGAGAGCTAAATAGCTGGAAATAGATCTATACTTAGTCTCTTTTTATTTCTTGGTTGGGAAAACATAAACTTAACACAAAAATAGTTTGTCGCAAAACCAGCTCCTAAAAGGCGAAAGCGGAAGCAGGGTGCTCCATCCCATAATTCGGTAGATCAGGTTGCCCTGATTTAAAAAAAAAACTCAATCTCCCCCTCACCCCCGAATAGCCAAAAAGCTAGGAAACCCCGTGGCTTAGAGGTTAATACATCGTCCTAATATGTAAGCAGCCCAGGATTCAAACTCCAGAAGTGTATGGCTGTGCAGACAGGAGGTTAAAACAGGGTCCCTTCCTTGGAAGCTAGCTTCTTTGTAAGACCCCCAAAGAGGGGGCTCCCCATCCAAGGAGATCCCCTTGGAGAATCGAAGGTCTGCATCCTCAGGAGTAGCCAGATTTGGCCAGGTTTACATGCTCCAGCTGGCTTGAACAGCTCCGTTTGTGGTCAGCACATTATCTGTGCCAGGGGGTGGGATTCTACTGGTTCGGGTGAACTGGATGTTAAATCTGACTGGCTGGCCCCACCCACCTCTCCCCTCCCCTCCCCTGAGTCTACACACGGCCCGTTTTCAATGCAGGTAAGTGCAGGATCCACGCGGAGGCTCTGGGAGCGGGGGGAGAAGTACCGGAAGTTGGAAAATGGGCCTGTTTCCAGCTTCTGGAGGGCCTCCGGAGCCTGGGGGAGGCCATTTTTGTCTTCCCAGAGGCCCGAGGAAAGCCTCTGGACCAAAGATGACTTCCGACTGGTATAACCACCGGTTCTGTCTATTAGCGTCGCGGGCGTGCAATTTACGACCTGCTGAGCTGCCCGGACAGCTGAACAGCGCTGTGTGCAAGTGCGCAGCAGTTGGAAAACCCCCCCTTTTTCCTGTTTTTTCAACCACAGCTGTGTTGCGCAAAGCGCCTGCATTTGAAAATGCAGGAAATAAAGGTCAGCTAAGAGCCCAGGCGGGCGGATGGGCCACCACAGCAGCAGACGTAGAACCTGTTCTATGTCTGCTGCTGTTTGGAGCAACCGGTTCTACAGAGGTGGACAGAACCGGTAGAAACCCAGCCCTGCTCTGGACCCTTGGGAAGGTGAAAAACGGCCCTCCTGGAAGTTCCGATAGACCACGCCCAGCCAGCAACTGGGCAGCGAACCAATTGCTGGGATTTTTGAATCCCACCCTGATCTGAGCCCACCAGACACACACACACAAACAGGGCAGGCGTGTTGTGGTTTGCCAGCAGCCGGTGCAGACGGCAGTGGAATCAAGACAGTGGGGAAGAATGGGGACCATCCGGGAGTCTGGAGAGGACTCGGACGAGGGTCCTCCGTCTGATGCAGGGATGGGGCCAGGACCATCTGGGAGTGGGGTGCTAACTCCAGAGCCTCCGGAGTCATGGCAGCAGCAAGGCAGAGGAACAAGGGGAGCCTGTTCCCAGTGTGTGTGTGCACAGAGCTGCCAGAAGACGAGAGCATCTGAAATAAAAGGGGTGACTCGGGAGTAAGCCTGGGAGGTGATTGCCCCTCCATAAAGTATAAATGTCAGGCAAAGATGACGAAACCTTTGCAGGAAGCAAAGACATTCGTTCGGTTCAGATTCATTCTTGAAGCTCTTTGTACTTCGATTGGTTTTCTTTTTAGTTCATTTGATACTTCTGTTATTGGCAGCACTTCACAGACAAGAAAGGTGGGTGCTTATCTCGAGAAACTGTTTGCGATTCATTACTGGCTAGGAATGAAAGCAATTCCCAGGGTTGCAATAAAATAAGTCTTGTTTTTTAAAATACGTGCCTGTGTAATTATGGTTTAGGAAGCCTTGGTCAGAACAAGGCGTCCTTTGCCACTCACTCAGGCCTTCTCCACTTTTGTCTTCTCCTTCCCCCACTCTCCTCTCGCCCACAGCAGACCCCTGAAGGAGAAGCTCCAGCGCCTTCAGTGTCACTTCACCTGGGACTTTGAGGTCAAGGACAAGATGAACATCCGACACACCTTGATTACTCTGGCTCTGCGCCTGGAGCACGGCCCCCTCTGTAACCGGGGCACCTACCTTGCCCTGAAGGCCTACCTGCGCCACCTGGAGGGGAGCCCCAAAGAGGCCCTGGCCATCCTGCAGGAAGACAAGGAGGTCCTGAGGAAGGAGCCTCAGGGGACCTTCTCACGCCAGGCCCTGCTGGTGTACGGGAACTACGCCTGGATCTATTACCACTTGACCGATTATGACAAGGTGGATCTCTACTTGGCCCAGATCCGCCAGATCTGCCGGGACTTATCCAGCCCTGAGCCTTACTCCGCCCCGATCCCAGAGGTCTATGCCCAGAAGGGCTGGTCCCTCTTGGCCATGGGCTTCCGGAATGGCCAGCTGGCCAAGGAATGTTTCCAGAAGGCCCTGGAGCTGCAGGAATCAAGCGTGGAGCTGCAGGAGGGCCTGGCTTTCTCCACCTTCGCTTCCTGGACACACTGCCGTGATGAGAAGTTACAGGAAGAGAGCCAGAAGTTGCTGGAAGGGCTGATCCGTAGCCACCCCGAAAATTATGAAGCCAAAGTATACTTGGCACAGACCCACCGTAGGAAAGATGATGAAAGGGCGTGGCATCTTGCCAACGATGTGGTGCAGAACAGTCGCAACCCAGAACTCCTGAGAATTGCCGCCAAGGTTTATAAGTGCCACTTTCTCCCCCAGGCCATTTCCACCCTCAAGAAGGCCATCTCCCTCTGCGGTGATTACTGTCTCCTGTACTACGACCTAGGCATCTGTTACATGGATCTCTTATATCGAGGATTCGAGGGGAACCGAGCGGAGTTGGTGGAGGAGGCCATTGGGTGCATGAAACGGTCTCTGGAAGTCAATCCTGAATCCGTGTTTTCCCAGCTGAAGCTGGCGAAGTTGTACGGAGAACGGTGCCAGCTTTACGAGGAGGAGGTGTACCTGGGCGTGATGGAGGCCCTGCCAACTGCCAGCAAGAGGTGCCAGCAGTCTTTCTATATTCACTGGGGGGATTTCCTCGTCCGGAAGAAGGGCCAGAAGCAGGCAGTGCTGCGGGCGTACGAGGCCTGCTTGGAGGTGCCCGGGGACCACCCTCTGGAGCGGAAGAAGTTGGAGCAGCGTCTGAAAGAGCTGGCCAGGTTCTTCCATTTTGAAGGCGAGACGGAACAAGAGAGAGCTGTCCACCGTCTGCTGCATGAAATGGAAGCAAAGCATCAGGGGACCCATCATTGATCTGCAGGCCTTGCCTCACGCAACCCTCCCCAGGAACCAGCTGGTCCTATCAGGGCGCTGCACCCCCGTATGGGTGCTGCCCCCTCGCAGCCCTGAGCTGCTCCTTCCTGGGGTGTTGCTTGAAAGCAATACAGTAGAACCTCTGGTTGCAAATGCTTCTGGTCATGATCAAATCGGGTGACAACCAAAAATTGTTGCCTCTGGTCGCGAACAAATTGGGTGACAACCGAAGTCGTGGAACAGATGATGGTCGTCACCAGAGGTTCTACTGTATAACGTTTGTGACAATCTCTCTCTCCTTCTCTTCCCTTCCCCTCTTTAGTGCCTAAATACTCCAGGGTGCACATGAGTGGTGAGGTGGCCTATCTAGAGGCAGATATTTCTCTCTCTCTGAGCACACAGAATTTATCTGCTGAATATAACTCCGCACTGGTGACAGAAAGGCATCTGGCCAGTAAATACTCAGCTCCATTCAGTTGCCCAAACTCCACCCCAATGCAAGGGATTGATGGGTCATTAAAAGGAGATGATTTACTACTCATAGTCCTTGAGTGGTGCAGTGGCTTAGAAGATATGAGATGAGAATTTATCTGCTGAACAAAACTCCCCATTGGGGACAGGAAGGGCATCTGGCCAGTAAGCACTCAACTCCCTTTAGTGGCCCAGACTCCACCCCGCAAAGGATTATGGGGTCGTTAAAAGGAGATGATGATGAATCCAGGGTGCACACCTGACAATTCTATAACTCCCAGCTGCTTGCAGATGTGAACCTGGCTACAACAAAGAGGATTGTGGCAGGCTCCATGTGTCAGTGCTTCAAATCCACCCGAGGGTGACCTGTGCCCTAAAGTTGAATTTAAGGAGGATCCAGTTCGTCAGATAGAGTGCTGCTAATGCTGCATGCTCCCCTACAAGCCTCTCATGTTGCTAATGCTAATGCTGCATTGTATGACTTCAGTTAATAAATAGACATTTAGTATTGGTTTCTAGACTCGGATTTATTTTCTATGCTCTTTCGTAAAATGGATTTAAGGCAGTTGCCTTCCAATCTCCCTGCCCTTCCTCAGTGTTTTTTAGGCAAAAGCACAATCACTCCAACTCTACACACGCACACGTGCACACACACACACAAACACACTTACATATATGCACAGAGTCAAGGTTTTTTTTTTTATATATTTGTTATTTTATTTTTATTGCAAACATTCCTTCCATTTGATGACATGTCATCTGGATACGAATGTCTTGTGCAATACAGTTAGTGTTTACAGTCATATTCTTAACCTAGTGTTATTGTGTGTCTGTGTTTCTCACGCCCAGGGTGAATAAGTTGGATCGACGAATCCTCCAACGCACACGATGGAGAGCATCGGATTTTAAGGCAGTCCACCATTACACAACCCAATGGCCCCCCACTTCCCCCCCCCAACTCTCTCCCCTCCTAGGAGACCTGTTCCTCCCTAGGGATGAAAGACCATGCTGTGGTTGAGGGGTGGAGTCTGTTTTATGGAGCCCCTGGGGGTGCACAAAGGACCCAAGAGCCCTCCGACAATGGCAACCTCAGCTGTCCTGTACCCACCAGATATTCAGCCCGGTTTATTTTTCAGGATCACAAGGTGCAAATAGAATAGAATTCTTTATTGGCCAAGTGTGATTGGACACACCAGGAATTGGTCTTGGTGTAAATACTCCCAGTATACATAAATAAAAGGTACATTCATTAAGATTGCACCTTACACACACACACACACAATGACAGAGAGAAAGAATGAGAAAGAAAGAATGAGAGATAAAGAATGAGAAAGAAAGTGAGAAAGGAAGAATGAGAATGAAAGAATGAGAGAAAGAATGAGAAAGAAAGAATGAGAATGAAAGTATGAGCAATAATGAGAATGAGAAAGAAAGAATGGGAAAAAAAGAAAGAGAAAGAATGGGAGAGAATAAGAGAATGAGATAGAATGAGAAAGAAAGAATGAGAGAATGAGCGATAAAGAGAAAGAATGAGAATGAGAAATATTGAGCGATAAAGAATGAGAAAGAGAATGAGCAATAAAGAGAACGAGAAAGAAAGAGAAAGAATGAAACAGACGGAGCGATAAAGAATGAGAAAGAATGAATGAGAAAGTGAGCGAGAAAGAAAATGAAAATGAGTGATAGAATGAAAAAGACGGAGCGATAAAGAGAATGAGAAAGAAAGAATGGAAAAGAGAAAGAATGAGAGAGAGAGAATGAAAGAGAGAGAAGCCGGCGCCTGTAACCGGAGTCGCTCTGCAGCCTCTGTTATATCAGGCAGCCCTTGAATAATTGAGGGCGGGGAGGGGCGAGTGGGGGGGCAGTTAAGCGAAGGTTCCTGGCCTCTTTCTTCCCTGGAGGGAAGCGGGGGAAGAAGGAACCGTCTCGTCTCCCCTCCCTTCCCACAACCAAAAGTTCCTGAAGTTGCAAAGGTACAGAAGTTGGGAGGTGAGTTGGCTTCATTTCCTTCTCCCCCGAAATCGGATTGGGGGGAGGGAGAGATGCAGCCCCTCTGTTCCCCCTCTTCTTGGTCCCTCTTTAAATAGGGATGTTCTGAGCAACATTGGCAAACTCCCCTGTCTGCCCCCCACCCCCACCCCTCCCTCTGGGCAGATGAGGGGCTCCCCCCGCCCTTGCAGGGGTTTATGGGCTGAAGTGTCCCTGATGGCCAAGCTCAGCAACCATCCCCGCCCGCCCACGTTGGAAAGGAACCAAGGTTAACCCTCATCGGTTATCAAGTGAGCTTTTTCCTCCTTGGCTGGTAGGGCTGTGCAAAACCGGCTCTTTTGAGCGAGGTGGGGGCAGAGTCTGAGAACCTTTGCCAGCTTTTTGGCCTTGGGAAAAATCCTCCTTTGGCCAGCCAGAAGGCTTTGAGGTGGGGGGACTTCAACTCCCAGAATTCCCGGCCAGAAGGCTTTGAGGTGGGTGGACTCCAACTCCCAGAATTCCCCAGCCAGCATGCTTTGAGGTGGGTAGACTTCAACTCCCAGAATTCCCGGCCAGAAGGCTTTGAGGTGGGGGACTCCAACTCCCAGAATTCCCCAGCCAGCATGCTTTGAGATGGGTGGACTTCAACTCCCAGAATTCCCCAGCCAGAAGGCTTTGAGACGGGTGGACTTCAACTCCCAGAATTCCCCAGCCAGAAGGCTTTGAGACGGGTGGACTTCAACTCCCAGAATTCCCGGCCAGAAGGCTTTCAGGTGGGGGACTCCAACTCCCAGAATTCCCCAGACAGAAGGCTTTGAGATGGGTGGACTTCAACTCCCAGAATTCCCAGCCAGAAGGCTTTGAGATGGGTGGACTTCCACTCCCAGAATTCCCCAGCCAGAAGGCTTTGAGATGGGTGGACTTCAACTCCCAGAATTCCCCAGCCAGAAGGCTTTGAGATGGGTGGACTCCAACTCCCAGAATTCCCCAGCCAGAAGGCTTTGACATGGGTGGACTTCAACTCCCAGAATTCCCCAGCCAGAAGGCTTTGAGATGGGTGGACTCCAACTCCCAGAATTCCCCAGCCAGAAGGCTTTGAGGTGGGGAGACTCCAACTCCCAGAATTCCCCAGCCAGAAGGCTTTGAGGTGGGTGGACTTCCACTCCCAGAATTCCCCAGCCAGAAGGCTTTGAGATGGGTGGACTTCAACTCCCAGAATTCCCAGGCCAGAAGGCTTTGAGATGGGGAGACTCCAACTCCCAGAATTCCCCAGCCAGAAGGCTTTGACATGGGTGGACTTCAACTCCCAGAATTCCCCAGCCAGAAGGCTTTGAGATGGGTGGACTTCAACTCCCAGAATTCCCCAGCCAGAAGGCTTTGAGGTGGGGAGACTCCAACTCCCAGAATTCCCCAGCCAGAAGGCTGTGAGATGGGTGGACTTCCACTCCCAGAATTCCCCAGCCAGAAGGCTTTGAGATGGGTGGACTTCAACTCCCAGAATTCCCCAGCCAGAAGGCTTTGAGATGGGGAGACTCCAACTCCCAGAATTCCCCAGCCAGAAGGCTTTGACATGGGTGGACTTCAACTCCCAGAATTCCCCAGCGAGAAGGCTTTGAGATGGGTGGACTCCAACTCCCAGAATTCCCCAGCCAGAAGGCTTTGAGGTGGGGAGACTCCAACTCCCAGAATTCCCCAGCCAGAAGGCTTTGACATGGGTGGACTTCAACTCCCAGAATTCCCCAGCCAGAAGGCTTTGAGATGGGTGGACTCCAACTCCCAGAATTCCCCAGCCAGAAGGCTTTGAGGTGGGGAGACTCCAACTCCCAGAATTCCCCAGCCAGAAGGCTTTGACATGGGTGGACTTCAACTCCCAGAATTCCCCAGCCAGAAGGCTTTGAGATGGGTGGACTTCAACTCCCAGAATTCCCCAGCCAGAAGGCTTTGAGGTGGGGAGACTCCAACTCACAGAATTCCCAGCCAGAAGGCTTTGAGATGGGTGGACTTCAACTCCCAGAATTCCCCAGCCAGAAGGCTTTGAGAGGGCTGGACTCCAACTCCCAGAATTCCCCAGCCAGAAGGCTTTGAGACGAGGGGACTCCAACTCCCAGAATTCCCGGCCAGAAGGCTTTGAGATGGGTGGACTTCAACTCCCAGAATTCCCAGCCAGAAGGCTTTGAGACGGGTGGACTTCAATTCCCAGAATTCCCCAGCCAGAAGGCTTTGAGATGGGTGGGACTTCAACTCCCATAATTCCCCATCCAGAAGGCTTTGAGACGAGGGGACTCCAACTCCCAGAATTCCCCAGCCAGAAGGCTTTGAGACGAGGGACTCCAACTCCCAGAATTCCCGGCCAGAAGGCTTTGAGATGGGTGGACTCCAACTCCCAGAATTCCCCAGCCAGAAGGCTTTGAGACGGGTGGACTTCAATTCCCAGAATTCCCCAGCCAGAAGGCTTTGAGAGGGTGGACTTCAACTCCCATCCAGAAGGCTTTGAGATGGGTGGACTTCAACTCCCAGAATTCCCCAGCCAGAAGGCTTTGAGGTGGGGAGACTCCAACTCACAGAATTCCCCAGCCAGAAGGCTTTGAGATGGGTGGACTTCAACTCCCAGAATTCCCCAGCCAGAAGGCTTTGAGAGGGCTGGACTCCAACTCCCAGAATTCCCCAGCCAGAAGGCTTTGAGACGAGGGGACTCCAACTCCCAGAATTCCCGGCCAGAAGGCTTTGAGATGGGTGGACTTCAACTCCCAGAATTCCCCAGCCAGAAGGCTTTGAGACGGGTGGACTTCAATTCCCAGAATTCCCCAGCCAGAAGGCTTTGAGATGGGTGGGACTTCCACTCCCAGAATTCCCCAGCCAGAAGGCTTTGAGATGGGTGGACTCCAACTCCCAGAATTCCCCGGCCAGAAGGCTTTGAGGTGGGGGGACTCCAACTCCCAGAATTCCCCATCCAGAAGGCTTTGAGACGAGGGGACTCCAACTCCCAGAATTCCCCAGCCAGAAGGCTTTGAGACGAGGGGACTCCAACTCCCAGAATTCCCCAGCCAGAAGGCTTTGAGATGGGTGGACTCCAACTCCCAGAATTCCCCAGCGAGAAGGCTTTGAGACGGGTGGACTTCAATTCCCAGAATTCCCCAGCCAGAAGGCTTTGAGATGGGTGGACTCCAACTCCCAGAATTCCCGGCCAGAAGGCTTTGAGAGGGGTGGACTTCAACTCCCATAATTCCCCATCCAGAAGGCTTTGAGACGAGGGGACTCCAACTCCCAGAATTCCCCAGCCAGAAGGCTTTGAGACGAGGGGACTCCAACTCCCAGAATTCCCCGGCCAGAAGGCTTTGAGATGGGTGGACTCCAACTCCCAGAATTCCCCAGCCAGAAGGCTTTGAGACGGGTGGACTTCAATTCCCAGAATTCCCCAGCCAGAAGGCTTTGAGAGGGGTGGACTTCAACTCCCATAATTCCCCATCCAGAAGGCTTTGAGATGGGTGGGACTCCAACTCCCAGAATTCCCCAGCCAGAAGGCTTTGAGACGGGTGGACTTCAACTCCCATAATTCCCCATCCAGAAGGCTTTGAGATGGGTGGACTTCCACTCCCAGAATTCCCCAGCCAGAAGGCTTTGAGGTGGGAGACTCCAACTCCCAGAATTCCCCAGCCAGAAGGCTTTGAGATGGGTGGACTTCAACTCCCAGAATTCCCCAGCCAGCCATACTTTAAGATGGGTGGACTCCAACTCCCAGAATTCCCTGGCCAGAAGGCTTTGAGACGGGTGGACTTCAACTCCCAGAATTCCCCAGCCAGCCATACTTTAAGACGGGTGGACTTCAACTCCCAGAATTCCCCGGCCGGAAGGCTTTGAGGTGGGGGGACTCCAACTCCCAGAATTCCCCAGCCAGAAGGCTTTGAGATGGGTGGACTTCAACTCCCAGAATTCCCCAGCCAGAAGGCTTTGAGATGGGTGGACTTCCACTCCCAGAATTCCCCAGCCAGAAGGCTTTGAGATGGGTGGACTTCAACTCCCAGAATTCCCCAGCCAGAAGGCTTTGAGATGGGTGGACTCCAACTCACAGAATTCCCCAGCCAGAAGGCTTTGAGATGGGTGGACTTCAACTCCCAGAATTCCCCAGCCAGAAGGCTTTGAGAGGGCTGGACTCCAACTCCCAGAATTCCCCAGCCAGAAGGCTTTGAGACGAGGGGACTCCAACTCCCAGAATTCCCGGCCAGAAGGCTTTGAGATGGGTGGACTTCAACTCCCAGAATTCCCCAGCCAGAAGGCTTTGACATGGGTGGACTTCCACTCCCAGAATTCCCCAGCCAGAAGGCTTTGAGGTGGGGAGACTCCAACTCCCAGAATTCCCCAGCCAGAAGGCTTTGAGATGGGTGGACTTCAACTCCCAGAATTCCCCAGCCAGCCATACTTTAAGATGGGTGGACTCCAACTCCCAGAATTCCCTGGCCAGAAGGCTTTGAGACGGGTGGACTTCAACTCCCAGAATTCCCCAGCCAGCCATACTTTAAGATGGGTGGACTCCAACTCCCAGAATTCCCCACTCAGAAGGCTTTGAGATGGGTGGACTTCAACTCCCAGAATTCCCCAGCCAGAAGGCTTTGAAATGGGTGGACTCCAACTCCCATAATTCCCCAGCCAGCATGCTTTGAGATGGGTGGACTTCAACTCCCAGAATTCCCCAGCCAGCCATACTTTAAGATGGGTGGACTCCAACTCCCAGAATTCCCCAGCCAGAAGGCTTTGAGATGGGTGGACTTCAACTCCCAGAATTCCCCAGCCAGCATGCTTTGAGATGGGTAGACTTCAACTCCCACAATTCCCCAGCCAGCATGCTTTGAGGTGGGTGGACTCCAACTCCCAGAATTCCCTGGCCAGAAGGCTTTGAGACGGGTGGACTTCAACTCCCACAATTCCCCAGCCAGCATGATTTGAGGTGGGTAGACTTCAACTCCCACAATTCCCCAGCCAGCATGCTTTGAGGTGGGTGGACTCCAACTCCCAGAATTCCCTGGCCAGAAGGCTTTGAGACGGTGGACTTCAACTCCCACAATTCCCCAGCCAGCATGATTTGAGGTGGGTGGACTCCAAGTCCCAGAATTCCCCTCCCAGCATGCTTTGAGGTGGGTGGACTTCAACTCCCAGAATTCCCCAGCCAGCATGCTTTGAGGTGGGTGGACTCCAACTCTTATTATCTTGTAAACAATTGGCAAATCAAATAAATAAAAATAAATAAATAAAAAATAAATTCCCTGGCCAGAAGGCTTTGAGACGGGTGGACTTCAACTCCCACAATTCCCCAGCCAGCATGATTTGAGGTGGGTGGACTCCAAGTCCCAGAATTCCCCTCCCAGCATGCTTTGAGGTGGGTGGACTTCAACTCCCAGAATTCCCCAGCCAGCCATACTTTAAGATGGGTGGACTCCAACTCCCAGAATTCCCCAGCCAGAAGGCTTTGAGATGGGTGGACTCCAACTCCCAGAATTCCCCAGCCAGCATGCTTTGAGATGGGTGGACTTCAACTCCCAGAATTCCCCAGCCAGCCATACTTTAAGATGGGTGGACTCCAACTCCCAGAATTCCCCAGCCAGCCATACTTTAAGATGGGTGGACTCCAACTCCCAGAATTCCCTGGCCAGAAGGCTTTGAGACGGGTGGACTTCAACTCCCAGAATTCCCCAGCCAGCCATACTTTAAGATGGGTGGACTCCAACTCCCAGAATTCCCCACTCAGAAGGCTTTGAGATGGGTGGACTTCAACTCCCAGAATTCCCCAGCCAGAAGGCTTTGAAATGGGTGGACTCCAACTCCCATAATTCCCCAGCCAGCATGCTTTGAGATGGGTGGACTTCAACTCCCAGAATTCCCCAGCCAGCCATACTTTAAGATGGGTGGACTCCAACTCCCAGAATTCCCCAGCCAGAAGGCTTTGAGATGGGTGGACTTCAACTCCCAGAATTCCCCAGCCAGCATGCTTTGAGATGGGTAGACTTCAACTCCCACAATTCCCCAGCCAGCATGCTTTGAGGTGGGTGGACTCCAACTCCCAGAATTCCCTGGCCAGAAGGCTTTGAGACGGGTGGACTTCAACTCCCACAATTCCCCAGCCAGCATGATTTGAGGTGGGTGGACTCCAAGTCCCAGAATTCCCGTCCCAGCATGCTTTGAGGTGGGTGGACTTCAACTCCCAGAATTCCCCAGCCAGCATGCTTTGAGGTGGGTGGACTCCAACTCTTATTATCTTGTAAACAATTGGCAAATCAAATAAATAAAAATAAATAAATAAAAATAAATTCCCTGGCCAGAAGGCTTTGAGGCAGGTGGACTTCAACTCCCACAATTCCCCAGCCAGCATGATTTGAGGTGGGTGGACTCCAAGTCCCAGAATTCCCCTCCCAGCATGCTTTGAGGTGGGTGGACTTCAACTCCCAGAATTCCCCAGCCAGCCATACTTTAAGATGGGTGTACTCCAACTCCCAGAATTCCCCAGCCAGAAGGCTTTGAGATGGGTGGACTCCAACTCCCAGAATTCCCCAGCCAGCATGCTTTGAGATGGGTGGACTTCAACTCCCAGAATTCCCCAGCCAGCCATACTTTAAGATGGGTGGACTCCAACTCCCAGAATTCCCCAGCCAGCCATACTTTAAGATGGGTGGACTCCAACTCCCAGAATTCCCCAGCCAGAAGGCTTTGAGATGGGTGGACTTCAACTCCCAGAATTCCCCAGCCAGAAGGCTTTGAGATGGGTGGACTCCAACTCCCAGAATTCCCCAGCCAGCATGCTTTGAGATGGGTGGACTACCACTCCCAGAATTCCCTAGCCAGTATGCTTTGAGATGGGTGGACTACCACTCCCAGAATTCCCCAGACAGCATGCTTTGAGATGGGTGGACTACCACTCCCAGAATTCCCTAGCCAGCATGCTTTGAGATGGGTGGACTACCACTCCCAGAATTCCCTAGCCAGCCATACTTTGAGTTGGGTGGATTAGCACTCCCAGAATTCCCTAGCCAGCATGCTTTGAGATGGGTGGACTACCACTCCCAGAATTCCCTAGCCAGTATGCTTTGAGATGGGTGGACTACCACTCCCAGAATTCCCCAGCCAGCCATACTTTGAGTTGGGTGGACTACCACTCCCAGAATTCCCTAGCCAGCATGCTTTGAGATGGGTGGACTACCACTCCCAGAATTCCCTAGCCAGTATGCTTTGAGATGGGTGGACTACCACTCCCAGAATTCCCCAGCCAGCCATACTTTGAGTTGGGTGGACTTCAATTCCCAGAATTCCCCAGCCAGTCATGCTGTGGTTGAGAAACACTGTTTTAAGTCATCCAACTCCAACCTGCTCTGAGCGGGAAGCCAAGAGAAAGGTGGCAGTTTCCTTCAAGACTGGGTTGGGGTATCCCATCATCCCCAGTCAGCCTGGATAATGGGGTTTGTATTCTAGGACAACGAAGGAGAGGGCAGTCCTGCCATAACACATCTTCATCGTCATCAAAGCTCCTTCCTCCCTATTCTTTGCAGAAGAGAGTTGCTGGCTTTCACGGCCTCCGGATGGATGCCAGACCCCCTAACCCCGGGTCTCAGTGGCTTCTGGGACACAGGGACTTCCAGTGTGGGCCCTTCCAGACCCCAGAAGAAAGGGCCCAGCTGCGAGCTGCTGTCCACCAGGTAAGACAAGTGAGTTCTACCAAAGAAGTTCTACCAAAGCTCTCACAGAATGCGGACCAGGTTGAACACTTCTAGCCAAATCTTGGCAACTTTAAGACTTATGGACTTCAGCTCCCAGAAGTTGAAGTCCACAAGTCTTCAAGTTGCCAAGTTTGGGGACCCCTCCTCTACAAGAAGACAAGGTTGGGTTTTGAGACCAAAGGAGGTCATGGACTTCTGTGAAGAAGAAGATAAGTTGAGCCAAAACAGTTTTGAAAAACGATCTGGAGGAGGAGAGGTGATCAAAATTGCTCATATTGGTTGATCGTGGATGAGATTGGATGGAAGGAGAGCAAACATCTTGAAATGTTACACTGAATAACAGAGTTGGAAGAGATTTTGGAGGTCTTCTAGCCCACCCGCCCCCCTGCTCAAGCAGGAGACCATTCCGGACCCCCCAAAAAAGGACTAGGGTTGACATGATAGCAGTGAAATGAAGAAGGACTAATGAAAAGAAGGACCAGGGGTGACATTAGAGCCGTCTTCCAGTATCTCAGGGGCTGCCCCAAAGAAGAGGGAGTCAAGCTATTCTCCAAAGCACCTGAAGGCAGGAGGAGAAGCAACGGATGGAAACTCATCAAGGAGAGAAGCAACTTAGAACTAAGGGAGACATTTCGTGACAGTGAGGACAATTAACCAGTGGAACTGCTTGCCACCAGAAGTTGTGGGTGTTCCATCACTGGAGGTTTTCAAGAAGAGACTGGACTGCCATTGGTCCAGAATGGTCTAGG
This sequence comes from Notechis scutatus, assembly GCF_049901735.1. Classification (NCBI taxonomy): domain Eukaryota; kingdom Metazoa; phylum Chordata; class Lepidosauria; order Squamata; family Elapidae; genus Notechis; species Notechis scutatus. The sequence continues at coordinate 81,731,507 of NC_142014.1, read as the reverse complement.
CCAGGGCCTCATGCTTAAATAGAGGGTTGGATTACAACCCTGCTATTCTATTATTCTGCTATTGTTTTTCCTTCCTTCCTTCCTTCCTTCCTTCCTTCCTTCCTTCCTTCCTTCCTTCCTTCCTTCCTTCCTTCCTTCCTTCCTTCCTTCCTCCACCTTTATTATATGTATAACTAACTCAGGACAGTGAACATATCCAACACATCTTCCTACTCCTATTTTCCCTACAAAAACAACCCTGTGAGGTGTGTTGGACTGAGTGATTGGCCCAAAGTCACCCAACTGACTTGCATAGCTAAGGAAGGACTAGAACTCCCAATCTCCTGGTGATTGACCCAAAGTCACCCAGGTGGCTTTCCTGCCTAAGGCGGGACTAGAACTCCCAGTCTCCTGGGGATTGCCCAAGTCACCAATTGGCTTTCATGCCTAAGGCAGGACTAGAACTCCCAGTCTCCTGGGATTGGGACTAGCAGGACTAGAACTCCCAGTCTCCTGGGATTGGCCCACCAGTTGGCTTTCTGCCCTGAACTCCCAGTCTCCTGGGGATTGGCCAAAGTCACCCAGGTGGCTGTCCTGCCCCAAAGAACTCAGTCTCCTGGGATTGGCCAAGTCACCCAGGTGGCTTTCCTGCCTAAAGCAGGACTAGAACTCCCAGTCTCCTGGGGATTGGCCCAAAGTCACCCAGGTGGCTTCCCTGCCTAAGGCAGGACTAGAACTCCCAGTCTCCTGGGGATTGGCCCAACCAATTGGCTTTCCTGCCTAAGGCAGGACTAGAACTTGTCGATGATGGGACTTGTAGAAAGTTGGACTTCTTGGGTGCAAACTCAACAGTGGGTTGTCCAAGCAGCAGAGGCAGGAGATCTCCAAGTCTCCTTGGGGGCCATAAATGCTGGGGTAGAAGGATGAGGGGGTACCGATCCTTCCCTCTGAAGCAGTTCCCTACCCATCCTCTGGTTACGGCTGCTCTACGACGCAGAAAAGTGGAGTATCTGATCCACCTGAGCTCTGCACCTTCTCAATCATGCAGGTCTTTGGTGGGCAACCTTGGGAGGGCTGTTGTGCCCACTGGCTGCTGAAGGACCTCTCAAAAGGACAACAAAGTGGTCCAGAGCAACGGGTGAGTTGGGGCCATGGGGGGAGGCCAGGAGATGGTTCTAGACCTTCTCCTCTTATGGTAGAGCAACAGGGGTCTTCCAACTTGACAGCTTTAAGACTTGTGGACTTCCAACTCCCAGAATTCCTCCTCCAGACATGTTACCTCAGGAATTCTGGGAGTTGGAAGTCCACAAGTCTTAAAGCTGTCAAGTTTGAAGATCCTTGATCTATTCTGTCTGTCTGGCTGTCCATCCATCATATCTATCTATCTATCTATCTATCTATCTATCTATCTATCTATCTATCTATCTATCTATCTATCTATCTATCTATCTATCCATCCATCCATCCATCCATCCATCCATCTATCTATCCTACCTCTCTTCCTCTATCTATCTATTCCAGGGGTCTTCAAACTTGACAGCTTTAAGACTTGTGGACTTCAACTCCCAGAATTCCTCCTCCAGACATGTAACCTCAGGAATTCTGGGAGTTGGAAGTCCACAAGTCTTAAAGCTGTCAAGTTGGAAGACCTTTGGAATAGAACATAGAATAACAGAGTCGGAAGGCACCTTGGAGGTCTTCTAGTGCAACCTCTGCTCAAGGCAGGAAACCCTATACCATTTCAGACAAATGGCTGTCCAATCTCTTCTTGAAAACCTCCAGTGTTGGAGCATTCACAACTTCTAGTGGCAAGCAGTTCCACTGGTTAATTGTTCTCCCTGTCAGGAAATTCCTCCTTAGTTCTAAGTTGCTTCTCTCCTTGATGAGTTTCCACCCGTTGCTTCTTGTCCTGCTGCCCTCAGGGGCTTTGGAGAATAGCTTGACTCCCTCTTCTTTTGGGGCAGCCCCTGAGATATTGGAAGACTGCTCTCATGTCACCCTTAGTCCTTCTTGTCATTAAACTAGCCAGGCCCAGTTCCTGCAACTGTTCTTCATATGTTTTAGCCTCTAGTCCCCTCTGCGCTCTTTCTAGAGTCTCAACATCTTTTTTACATCATGGTTGTAAAAACGTCATACGTCATTGTTAGATAGCGCCCAATGTTCAAGTCTGTCCAGATCCTTCTGTATCTTAACGTCAACCTATCCGTTTCAGTGCATTGTAATATCTTATCAAATCATAACACCCTCACTGGGAATTTCACTTGCTCTCCAATTTTGGGCCAATAATATCATTCTTGCTGCCGTGATTACATGTATAATTAGACAGGTATCAGCTTTGCTAAATTTCTCTTCCATTATTCCCAGTAAGGACATCTCCGTTTTGGAAAGAACTTTTAGCCCCGTCATTCCTTCTAGCCATGACCAAATTTTGTACCAGAACTCCTGAGCTTTTTTTACAGGACCACTACACATGGTAGTAAGTACCCCATTCTTTCAAACACTTCCAACAATCGGGTGATTGGTTTCCATACAACTTGGCTAGCCTAGCTGGCAGAAGATGCCACGTGTAGCAAGGTTTCCTTGTATGATGTGGCTAGTGTAATCTTTTTGTTTTGCTCCCAAATTTGTTGCCATTATTCCAAATTTATATTACATCCAAAGTCCCTAGCCCAGGTCACCATCGTTTCCTTGACTTGTTCTTTGTACATTTTGAAATCAAGTAGATATCTATAAATTTTCTTTGTTTGTTTATCCTCTGGTTCTGTTAAAATTTTATCTAGTGTTGTGTCTTGTAGATTGATTTCCCCATTATTTTTTTGTCTTTTTCTTACCTTGACTGTATTTGGAGGTAGGCCCACCCTTCCAGAGCTATTCCCTGATGTTTTAATTCCACTCTCTGTTTTAGTTTTAGCCTATCTTCTGGAGGGTTGGCTATTCCTGCCAGCTTGGTGTCGTTTGCAAATTTGATGAGTTCCCCATCTATCCCCCTTGTCCAAGTCATTGATGAACAGTCCTTGATGAATGAAGTCCTTGATGAATGAAGGACAGTCTTTGAAGACTAGCCCTAGTCTAACAGTTCTCAGGAAGGGATGCAAATCTGAACGTCCATCTCACATTCGCTTTCAGACCATCTTAACTTTTGAGAAGTAGGAACAAGGGACATGTCTGTGGAACTTCTCTGTCCTCCAGGTCAGGATTTTCCCCCAATTGTGCTTTTTGTTTTTCCAAGAGGCAACTGGACTTTCTTGGTTTTTCCTTGAAGACATTTTGCTTCACATCCCCAGAAGCTTCTTCAGTTCTGGTACAGAAAAGGATCGATTCTTTGAACCAGGTTCAGTAGAACTTTCCTATGAGACAGGGGAGGAGAAGTGAACCTACCCAACCGTTAGTCACCATTGTCCGTACACAAGATTAACCAACTCATGGTTTACTGAATTAACTAAATGTTCTGGGCCTGCCCAATAATCCGAGTCGTGGATTAACCTCGGGAAATAGATTTGCACAGCATTCAAAGTTGGGTGAGAGTGTGGTTAACTGGAGAGGGGCCAAATATTGTTAAAACAACAGACGTGAAATGATGGGAGTCTTTGTGTTGAAGCTCATTGAGTGTTTCATCTTGTGAAGGCCTTCGGGGCTACCATGGACGGGTCCTTCTCTCGGTGGGGAGCCAGAGGTCACATGGCCCACCCTCCGGAACAGGAGGCCAGGTGGGTCCCCAGAAGGTAAGAAAAACCTGGGGGGAAGAGAAGCATTTTGGGAAAGTCTTGAAAGAATCCAAAAAGGTAGAGACCAACCCTGGTCCTCATCCCATCAGTGATGGACTGGGGCCAAGAGGTTGTGGGAAGGAAGCCAGAGAGTCAAAAGAAAGGAAAGTTGCTGAATTGTAAGCCACCCAAAATCACTCTGAATGAGTGAGAATGAGTAGAAAGAAAAGAAAAGCAGGCAGGCGGAAAGAGAAAGAGAAAGAGAGAAAGAGAAAGAAAGAAAGAAAGAAAGAAAGAAAGAAAGAAAGAAAGAAAGAAAGAAAGAAAGAAAGAAAGAAAGAAAGAAAGAGAAAGGAAGGAAGGAAGGAAAGAAAGAAGAAAGAAAGAAAGAAAGAAAGAAAGAAAGAAAGAAAGAAAGAAAGAAAGAAAGAAAGAAAGAAAGAAAGAAAGAAAAGAAAGAAAGAAAGAAAGAAGAAAGAAGGAAAGAAAGAAAGAAAGAAAGAAAGAAAGAAAGAAAGAAAGAAAGAAAGAAAGAAAGAAAGAAAGACCAGGAGGGAGGGAGGGAGGAAAGGGAAGATGGGAGGGAGGAATATGAAGATGAAGAAGAAAACTGGAAAGAAGGGAGGGAAGAAGGAACGAAAGGAAGGAGGAAAGAGAAAGGAGGGAGGGAGGGAGAAAGGAGGGAGGAATAGGAAGAAGAAAACTGGAAAGAAGGGAGGAAGGGAAGGAGGAAGGGAGGAAGGAAAAAGAAAGAGAGAAAGAGAAAAGAAAGGAGATTGAGAAGGAAGGGAAAGGAAAGGAAGGAGAAAGAATGAAAGAAAGAATTGAAAGAAGAAAGGAAAGAAGGAGATTGAAGGAAGGAAGGGAGGGAGGGGGAGGGGAGGAAGGAAGGAAGGAAGGAAGGAAGGAAGGAAGGAGAGAATAAATTCAGGGTCCAGATGTGATCCAGACTAATGAGTCTTATCAAAGTGGCACAATTAAGAACCATTCAGGAGGATAGAAAACGCTCAAGACCACAGTAGGCCCCTTCCTATTCCTGGGAGACCCCACGCTAGCATGGGAGATGTTTTTCTCCATGTTGTAAGTAAGTAGTAGGACCTGACATTCCCTTCCAAAGACTCCCAAAGGTACCCAGAGAGCAGGAAACTGCTGCAGATGACGGAGGAGCTTCCCTTCCACAGGTGGGATTCCAGGGCCCAGGGCCCTTCTGTGCAGGTGGAGGAGGCGGGTTCAGAAGTGCTGGCAGCGCTGGAACGGAAGTACCAGGCCCTTCAACGGAAGCTCTGCCAGGAGATGCTCAGAGTGCACTTTGGTGAGAAGATGTTTCCTGGATGCAGGAATCCCACCTGGGAGGTTGATGGACCAAGAGCAGGGTGGTAGCCGGACAGGAATGGAGAGGACATCTCCAAGTCCACCCAAGCCAAGAAAAATAGGAAGGAGATCCCAAAGGTGCTTTTTTTTTCCCCAAGAGGCAACTGGACTTTCTTTGTTTTTTTTTTCTTGAAGGGGTTTCACTTCTCATCTGAGAAACTTCCTCAGTTCTAGTTAAATGTTTATGGAGATTCTCCATCCTCCGGGTCATAGTTGTCCCAAAGGTGGTTTTTTTTCCTCCAACTGTCAAGTAGACTTCCTTTGGTTTTTTTTCTTGAAAAGGTTTCACTTCTCATCCAAGAAGCTTCCTCGGTTCTAATTGAATGTTTATGGAGGTTCTCTGTCCTCCCAAGTCATGGTTGTCCCAAGGGTGCTTTTTTTTCCCCAAGAAGCAACTGGGCTTTCTTTGTTTTTTGCTTGAAGAGATTTCGCTTCTCATCCGAGAGGCTTCTTCAGCTCTGAGTGGGATGGTGAGGAATGTGCTGTCAGAGCTGAAGAAGCTTCTTGGATGAGAAGCGAAATCTCTTCAAGCAAAAAACAAAGAAAGTCCAGTTGCCTCCTGAAAAAATCACCTTTGAGACAACCAGAACCTGGAGGACAGAAAATCTCTACAGACTTCTAGCTATACAATTTGGGATGAACACCCTTTGAATGATGTGAGGGGGTCCGGGTGGGCCTCGGGGAGCAGGAGCGGATTCCTCCAGAAAAACTTGCAAGGACTACAGGCAGAATCCACTTTTGCACCACTCAGGTGTGACCCTGAGGACACAGAGAAACCTCGAAGTGGCCTCAACGACCCTCTAAAAGGAGGCAAATGACCAGCTGTCTGCAAGGAGGATCAATCCTTCCATTCCTCACCATCCAGTCAGAAGGTTCCACACCCATTTGCACCACTCAGGTGTGACCCTGAGGACACAGACACACCTCCAAGTGGCCTGAAGGACCCTCTGAAAGATGCAAATGACCAGCTGTCTGCAAGGAGTATCCACCTTTCCCTTTCCCCGCCATCCGGTCAGAACTGAAGAAGCTTCTTGGATGAGAAGTGAAACATCTTCAAAGGAAAACCAGGAAGTCCAGTTGCCTCTTGAAAAAAAGACACCTTTGGGACTTCTGATTGAATGGCTGAGGATTTCTATTCCTTGCAAGTCATTCATAGTCTCTCCGAGAGTCGTTGAGGCCACTTGGAGGTTAACCTGTGACTTCAGGGTCATCCCTGAGTGGTGCCAATGGGTGTGGAGCCTTCTTGGAACCGCTTAAAGGGCGTCAACGCGTAAAACATTCCTATGCCTGTTTTTGAGTTGCCATAAACAAGGGGGTGAGGTGCGGGAAACCTGAAGGAGCAGTACGGGAGTCAAACCGGAAGTACATTCCACTATTATCTTACAAAGATTGTAGCTAAGCTATCGGATCTTCTGCCCACGAAAATCCTTCATTGGAGAACGTGATCGATGACACCCAGAATAGGCTTCATTGGAGAATCTGATTTATGACACACCCAGGGGGCAGGGGGAAAACAGGGTCTCACAGGTGACTGTGAATTACATATCCTAGAGTTGGCTTCATTTAGGTTAATGCTGGCATGTTGCTCCTCATAAATCTTTTGAGTTTTTTTTTGAAGCTCGGCTCGAGGCTCACGATTCAATGAGGGCAATCGCCGGAATCCTGACAAAAGGATTGTGTTGTAGACTGGAGATGTCAGGGCTGTTCAGTTGAAGGCTCCACACCCGGCCTTCTTCCTCTCGCAGGACAGCAGTTATGGACATCTCTGGCCGACCACACGAAGGAGGAAAAGCTCCTGGAGATGATGGCACTGGTGGAGTTGGCTTTGCCGCAGGGGAGCCTTCTGCCCCTCTCCAGCCTCCCAGGGGCTGGGCACCAGATCAGGTATGTCTCGTGATCTGCCAAAGATCTTGTCACCAACGAGCGGTCAAAGGTTTGGAAAGGACTGCAAGACCATCTGGATACAAGGTGGTGGATCTTTTCTCCCCCCTAATTTTTAATACAGTCATCATTTTGAAAAGTATCCGTCATCTCTTGCTCTTTTTAAAAAATTCATCCATTACTGGCTTTTTGATAACTCTTTCATTGATTCGTCTCCTCCGCCGCTCTTTCTGGATTCTCATCTATTGTGAATTCTTGATCTTCTTCCTCACCGGCTCCAGGAACGGCTCCGATGTGGGGCAGTATCGCCCCTCGGCCACAGATCCCACGGCGGGTCAGGCTCTCTTACAGCTGCACCGGAGGAAGCAGGGGGAGATAGCTGCTCTCCTGGCCCAGCCCTGTCTTCCGGAGGGCAGGTGAGTCGGGACCACCTTGTACTTGATGAAACCATCCCACGGACTTCCTCATATAGACATCAGATGATGCATTACGGACAGTCCTTGATTTACAACCGTTTGATTAGTGACTGTTCCAAGTTACGACGCGCTGACAAAAGGGGCTTACGACTGTTTTTCACACTTACGACCATTCCAGCATCCCCGCCATCATGTGATGTGCATTCGGATGCTTGGCAAGTGGTTCACAGTTATGACGGACGCAGTGTCCCAGGATGCTGCCACTGTCATAAATCTGAACCGGTTCCCAGGCATCCAAATTTTGATGTAACCACGGGGAAGCTGCAATGGTCATAAGTGTGAAAACGGTCATAAGTCCCTTTTTCCAGTGACGTAACTTTGAACAGTCAGTAAAAGAACTGTCATGAGTCAAGGATGAGCTGTATACCGAGTGCTTCTGCACCGGAGACCAATTTCCTTGTGTGTCTAATCTCATTTGGCCAAAGAAAGGATTCCACTTCTAATTCGGTCCAATTTCTCTTCTCGCGGCAGGGACCCAGAGTCCTGGTGCCAGCTGTTCCGCCGGCACACCGAAGCCGAGCTGGTCGAGAAGGAAGCGACTTTGCGGGGCGCCCTGCTTGCCCTGGAGCTCTTGACGGGGGAACGGTGAGTCTTCCCATCCTTCGAAATAAAAATATAACCCCTAATAGAGGGGTCCATGAGAAAATTTTGGTGGCCCGCAGAGAAATGTCCCCCCAAAGCAATGAACCCAGGCTGTGTGGGAACACAAGGCTGCACCACCCACAAGGCCCATGGGAACACAAGGCTTGTGTCGCTTGCATTGCGAACAACATGAGGTAGTGAGGGGAGGGGGGAAAGGGCGGAGGGGGGAACTTGCCCCATGTGCCCCATGCACCTGGCCTGGCCACCGGGCTGCTTCTTTCCGCTTCTTCCTTCTTCTGCTTTTGGCTGCACACAAGGAAAGCAGCAAAAGTCCTTCTTTCTCTCCCCCAAACTCCGCCAGAAATGAGTCTTTGGGACCCTGCAAGGCCTCCTGCTCCAAGAGGCTGCAAAGACTCATTTCTGGTGGAGTTTGGGGGGAGAGAAAGAAAGACTTCTGCGGCTTCTGCTGCTTTCCTTGCATGGAGCCAAAAGTCTCTCCCTCTCTCTCTCTCTCTCTCTCCCCCTGAGAACAGAGCTGGAGACGGTATCCTGCGATCCCAAATAAAGAACAATCGATCAGTAGGAAAACGGGATGGGGCATTTTCCTGCAGACTCTTTTTGGTGATTTTTCCCCAAGGTCTCTGGTCCGTGGGATTTAAAATGATAAGTTTGGTACTCCCTGAGGTCCAAAAGGTTGGCGACCCCTGCTCTAATATAACCTCTAAAATGTTATAGACCAGGGGGGTGTCAAACTCAAGGCTTGGGGGGCCAGACCCGGCCTGCAGGGTGCTTAGATCCAGCTGCGGGCCTGCCCTAAAAACAGCTGGCCTAAAGAACTGGCCTGCAGTGCCTCTGCCAGCTAAAACGGAGCTCGGGAGGCCACAGGCAGCCCTCCCAGGCTCCATTTTTGGCCGCGATGTCCTCCTGCAGCCTTCTGCCAACCAAAATGGAGGTTGGGGAGGCTACACATAGCCCGTCCAGGTGCCCCCCGCAGCCCGTTTTGCTCCCAGGAGGCTGCAGCGAGGCCTACTAGGCCCAAAACGGGGCACAGGGGGTACGGCACATACACACACACACCGCGGCCCATTGTTGCTCCCGGGGGGGTACAGGAGGCCGAGTGCTCCCTCTTGCACACCCCTGGCCACGCCCCCACCATGGCTACCCTTACCCAGCCGGTCATTAGGGCAGAGAACCGGTTGTTAAATTATTTGAATCCCACCACTGCCGTGTGTGTGTGTGTGTGTGTGTGTGTGTGTGTGTGTGTGTGTGTTCCGTGTCTTGCAGTTTTTGGGACTCGCAGCCGAGCCTGCCCGAGCCTTGCCACCGGGAGCTGGCCGAGCTGCGCCTGGCAGCACGGTGGAACGAAGGATTGGCACAGCAGCCACAGGCCAGGATGATGCCCAGACGATCAATGAAGGTATTTTGTCTTTGATTTTTTTTCTTCTTGTTGGTTTCCATATACATTTAATTTCATTAATTTGATTTAAATAGCACACTGGTGACGTCGTGGTTGGAGTGCAGCATTGCAGGCTGACTCTGCCCGTCGCCTGGAATTCGATCCTGACAGGGGTCCAGAATTGACTCAGCCTTATGTCCTTTGCAGGCTGGTATAACAAGCCCCCCCCGATGGTTGGGGGCAAGAGGTGGATTCTGTAAACCGCTTAGAGAGGGCTTTGAAGCACTGTGAAGTGGTATATAAGTCTGCTATTGCTTGGAAGGAAGGAAGGAAGGAAGGAAGGAAGGAAGGAAGGAAGGAAGGAAGGAGGGAGGGAGGGAGGGAGGGAGGGAGGGAGGAAGGAAGGAAGGAAGGGAAGGAAGGAAGGAAGGAAGGAAGGAAGAAGGAAGGAAGGAGGAAGGAAGGAAGGAAGGAAGGAAGGAAGGAGGAAGGAAGAAGGAAGGAAGGAAGGAAGGAAGGAAGGAAGGAAGGAGGAGGAAGGAAGGAAGGAAGGAGGAAGGAAGGAAGAAAGGAAGGAGGAAGGAAGGAAGGAGGAAGGAGGAAGGAAGGAAGGAGGAAGGAAGGAAGGAAGGAGGAGGAGGAAGGAAGGAAGGAAGGAGGGAAAGAAGGAAGGAAGGAAGGAAGGAAGGAAGGAAGGAAGGAAGGAAGGAAGGAAGGAAGGAGGAAGGAAGGAAGGAAGGAGACCCTACACCATTTCAGACAAACGGCTGTCCAGTCTCTTCTTAGGAACTTCCAGTGTTGGAGCATTCACAACTTCCGGAGCACAAGTGGCTCCACTGATCAATTGGGATCAGCCGAGCTCCCTTGTCTCTTCCCCCAAAGCAGGTGGTGCTGGACCAGCTTCTGCTCCACCAGGAGAGGGATCGAAGTTCTCTCATCACATCCTTGATGGTGCCAGTTGAACCAAAGGCTGCCCAGGGACGAGCCCACCCTGGCGCAGAGCCCACCCACCTGGGAGAAGAAGGTAGGACCCTTGTGAGCGGGGAGGGAAGTATTCCTAGTCCTCATGAGCAAACCTCAAATTATTTCCCCATTCTTCCACGGTGACTATCCTCAACAAAGAGCGATTGTCTTTGGAAAAAGAAATATTTCAGTTTCGTGGCCAAAGAAAGGTTGACACAGCTTACGGAGAACTGAGAACTGCCCCAATTGGCACACGTTCCTTTCGAAGTTCTTATCTACTCACCGGCTCCTCCAAGCATTTGTTCTCCTCACAAACTGATAATGGAGCACCAGCGTGGGCTGCTTTGGACACGGGGCCAAGGACAACAAGCAGATGTTCAACAGGTCAAGCGTGAGGTCCTGTCTTGGGGGGGGGAGGAAAAATGTAAGATTGGGAAGGGATGGCTTGGTGGCAACGTCTCAAAGTCCTAGCAGACCACCAGGGAAGGACAAAAGAAGAGTAGAATAGCAGTAATAGAAGAACAGAATAATAGAATAACAATTTAAGAGAATAGCAAAATAACAATCATTGAATAACAATAACAGAATAATAGAATAACAATAATAGAATAACAAAATGACAGAATAGAATAACAAAATCTATAGATAGATGGATGGATGGATGGATGGATGGATGGATGGATAGATAGATAGATAGATAGATAGATAGATAGATAGATAGATAGATAGATAGATAGATAGAGGAAGCAAGTAGAAGAAAGATAGATAGATGGATAGATGGATAGATGATAGATGGATGGATGGATGGATGGATGGATGGATGGATGGATGATAGATAGATAGATAGATAGATAGATAGATAGATGATAGATGATAGATGATAGATAGATAGATAGATATAGATTTTGTTATTCTATTCTGCCATTTTGTTATTCTATTATTGTTATTCTATTATTCTGTTATTGTTATTCAATGATTGTTATTTTGCTATTCTCTTAAATTGTTATTCTATTATTCTGTTCTTCTATTACTGCTATTCTACTATAAAAGCAAAATGCCACTCACGCATCATCACAAAATCTCCAGAACTGTAAAACCTACAAAGTTGAAATCGGGCACCTATGTTCCTCTTGGCTTCTAGGGGCTCACTAAGAAAGGATTTTTCAAAATGACCATCAGAGCATTTAGAGTATTTCCTATATTATTATTATTATTATTAACACGCTCTGATGCTAAGGAGTTCTACTCCCCCTCCCCACCTGAAAAAAATCTCTTCCAAATGCAAAAGAAAAGCAGAGGAGGTTTAGTTTCAATTTCAGTTTTCCAGCAGCAACCAGCTTTAGTACAGAACAGTTGATCTAAGCCACGCCCAGGGTCCTTGTTGTCTCCTTCTTGCTCACATAGCAAATACTCTTTCAGTTTCCAAACAGCCCTCAACTCTCTCACACACTGACAGGATCCTAGCCAGATGAATACCGATGGATGCTGGTAGGCAGAGGCAGATTCCCCCCTCCCCTATTTTCCTCCCTAAAAACTAAGCCTGATCATATAGTTTCTTAGCAAAGCACAGATATCGAGCTAGTAACAGAATAACAGAATAAGAAAATAACAGAATATTAGAATAACAATATCAGAATAATAGAATAACAACAGAATAACAGAATAATAACAACAACAATATAAGAATAATAACAGAATAACACTAACAGAATAACAATATCAGAATAATAGAACAACAGTAGAATAAAAATGGCAATAACAAAACAGTAAGAAACAGAATAACAACAGAATAGAAAAATAACAATAACAGAATATTAGAATAACAATAACAATAACAAAATAGCAAAATAACAGAATATCACAATAATAGAATAACAATAATAAAACAACTAACAAAATAAGAGATAACAATAAGAGAATAACAGAATAACCAAATAACAGGCTATATAGGTCAGACTGGAAGGTCTCTAAGGTGCCTTCCAAACCCTGTTACTCTGGAAAGCAACCCCAAATTCTGGCTGAAAGAGACTGCCCTGCTTGCCACTATCTAGTGCCAGGCTTGGGGCACCCCAAACCTCATGAATGATGGGTAGCTATCCACCTGGAGAGGATTCCCAATCCTTACCTGCAGATCCTTTCCAGATCCCAACCTGGGCCTTCTCTCACCTTCTTCTCTCCCGCAGGAAGTCATGGGGCAAGGACCTCTCTTGGGCCAGAGGATCCTTCCTGTCGGGGACTGAGGCCGGCCCAGGAACCCTTGCCAACCAAGGCTGCCCCAGGACCTTCGTGGTGGGATGGTGCGGTCACCAGGCTGGTGGCCCTGCAGCAGGAGCAGCAGGAGGAGCTGAGGTGGACCATCGAGAAGCTGGCGGAAGCCACCAGCAGAAGGGTGAGGAACGCAGGCGCCTCGTTCTCGCCTTCACCCCGGTCAAGGTTTTAAATGGCCCGTCCAAGAAATCTCGTGCAAGCAACTTTTTCTGCTGAGATCTGAGCTTGGCTGCAGGGACTGAAGATGGTTTCATCCCGTGAAGTTTTGGAGGTCAAAAGTGCCTCTTTCCCAAAGCCAAGATTAGCCCGTCTGGTGGTTACTCTTATTATTTTTTGCAAAAATTATAAAGGCAGGATGCAAATAAATAAATAGGTATCCATCAAGGGTCTCTGCCCCAGGGGTGTCCTTGGTGCTCCCCAAGATTGGGGTTTTTCTTGAAGATGTTTCATATCCCAACTATTTATTTATTTATTTGATTTGCCAATTGTTTACAAGATAATAAGTATAAGTGTATACATAGTTGTGAATACATGAAATGGGTACATATAAGAAAAATAAAAGAAGAATAAGAGAAACAATAGGACAGGGACGGTAGGCACGTTGGTGCGCTTATGCACGCCCCCTACAGACCTCTTAGGAAAGGGGTGAGGTCAATAGTAGACAGTCTAAGGTTAAAGTTTTTGGGGTTTGGGGAAGAGACTACAGAGTCGGGTAGAGTATTCCAGACATTGACCACTCTATTGCTGAAGTCGTATTTCCTGCAATCAAGTTTGGTGCAATTAACATTGAGTTTGTATCTATTGTGTGCTCTTGTGTTGTTATGGTTGAAGCTGAAGTATTCATTGACAGGTAAGTCATTGCAATGTATGATTTTATATACCATGCTTAAGTCAGACCGAAGACGGCGTAGTTCAAGGTTTTCTAGTTCTAGAATTTCAAGTCTGGTGGCATAAGGTATTCTACAACGAGTAGAGGAGTGGAGAACTCTTCTTGTGAAATATTTCTGGACTTTCTCAATTGTGCTAATATCAGATACGTAATGTGGGTTCCAGACTGATGAACTGTATTCGAGTATTGGTCTAGCAAATGTTTTGTATGCTCTGGTTAGTAGTGTGATATTACCAGAGAAAAGCTATGTAGGATTAGGTTAACAACTCTTAATGCCTTTTGGCTATGTAGTTGCAGTGGGCTCTAGCACTTAGATCATTAGAGGTGAGTATTCCAAGGTCCTTTACAGAGCTTGGGTCATCAACGAGATCTTGGCTATTCAGCTTGTATTTTATTTTCTGATTTTTTTGCCAATATGTAAGACAGAGCATTTATTTGTTGAGATTTGAAGTTGCCATTTGTTTGACCATTCAGGTACATAGTCAAGATCTTTTTGTAGGGTAGCAGTATTGTCTGTGGTATTGAACAGCTTTACATCATCAGCGAAAAGAACGCAATTGCTCTTAATATGATCAGAGGTCATTTATGTAGAGTATGAAGAGAATTGGTCCTAGAACACTGCCTTGGGGGACACCACTATTGACAGGTACAGAATTTGATAGGATGCTCCCAATTTTGACCATTTGTTGTCTGTTTGACAGAAATGCTTCTATCCAGTTATGCAGTTGTCCAGAGATACCATAGGATTTTATTTTTAGGAGTAGTTTGTTGTGTACCACTGAATCAAAGGCTTTACAGAAGTCTATGTAGATTGCGTCTATTGCTTTGCCCTGGTCGAGTTGTGTCGTCCATATGTTTTTGCAGTGTAAGAGTTGCAGATTACAGGATAGTTTTTTTCTGAAACCAAATTGTTTATTGGAGAGTAGGTTGTTTGTCTCTAAGTGGAGGATGATGGATTGGTTAATAATTGATTCCATGACTTTACAGGTGACGCAGCATAAGGAGATTGGCCTGTAATTTTCAACTAGGCTTGGGTCTCCTTTTTGAAGATGGGGATGACTGTGGCTTGTGACCATAGGTTAGGCAAGGAGCTGGTCCTGAAAGATTTTTCAAAGATTATGCTTAGAGGTTTGGCTATGGCAGTGGATAGCTTTTTAAGAAGTAGGCACATATTCCATCCGGTCCAATAGATAGAGATGGTTTTAGATTGCGTAGTACTTTTTCAACATTGTCTTCTGTAAAATCGATATGTATTAGATCATTGTGGTTATCTGTGGTACGGCTAGGAAATACTGGGCATGATCCATTGCTGTTTACAAATACTGAGCCAAGAATGTGTAGGGACTATCGGAGGAGGAGGAGGAGGAGGAGGAGGAGGAGGAGGAGGAGGAGGAGGAGGAGGAGGAGGAGGAAAGACTGTGAGGTCCTTTGTACTCTCTAAGCTGGGTGGTTTTTTTCTTGCAGATGTTTCATGATCCATCTAACATCATCAGTGGAAGAAGGGAGTGGGGTTTGTGGAGGAGGAGGAGCAGGAAGGAAAGGAAAAGGAGGGAAAGAAGGAGAGGAGAAGGGAAAGGAGAAGTGGAGGAAGGAGGAGGAGTGATGGAGGAGAAGGGGAAAGAGAAAGAAAAAGAGAAGGAGAAAGGGATAGAGAGAGGGAGAGGAAGGAGGACTGTGGGCTCCTTGGTGCTCTCTGAGCTGGGTGATTTTCTTGCAGATGTTTCATGATCCATCTTGGTAATATCATCAATGCTAGAAGGGACGGGGGTTTGTGGAGGAGGAGGAAGGGGAGGAGGAGGAGGAAGAGGAGGAGGAGGAAAGAGAGGAGGAGGAAGGCTATAAAGCCTTACTGCTTTCTGAGCCTGGTTGTTTTCTTGCAGACGTTTCATGACCCAACTAAGGAACATCATTAGTGCTAGAAGGGAGTGGAGTTTATGGAGGAGGAGGAGGAGGAGGAGGAGGAGGAGGAGGAGGAGGAGGAGGAGGAGGAGGAGGAGGAGGAGGAGGAGGAGGAGGAGGAGGAGGGAGGAGGAGGAGGAGGAGAACAGTGGGGTCCTTGGTGCTCTCTGAGCCTGGTTGTTTTCTTGCAGACGTTTCATGACCCAACTAGGGAATATCATCAACACCCCATAGAAATTGCTCCATAGAAATGGAAACCATCAAATTTTGGGATTTATTTATTTATGTATTCGATTTCTATAACTGCCCAACTCAACCAAGTGACTCTGGGCAGCTTGCCATGCTAACATTGTAAAACCATTCCAACACTTTGTAAAAGCATGATAAAAAAACAGTAAGAACATCCACAAAAGAAATGAGTACATTTATAGAATCCGTGTGTTTGTTTTCCAGGACACTTTGGTGATGGACAGGAATGATTTAGCTCCTCAGATGGAGCCCCCAGACCTCCGGGCCTTCTCAAGGAAATCCATGCTGCAGAGAGAGTTCTCAGAGGCTGCCCAAGAAGTTAGCAAGAGTGGAGTCAAGAAGGATGTCTGGACCACCTTGGAAAATTTCCCAGTCCAGAAGAACCTGGAGTCACAACGGGAAGGTCCAGGACATTCTCCTCAGAGCGGGTTAGAAGAACCTGGTCTTCAGCAAAGGACAAACGTCAGAGGAGAAGACCTCAGGCTCCAAGACGCTGTCCAGATGGAGAGTGTATTTCAGGCTGAAAGGCCACCAGAGCAGAAGTCATGTCGGCTTCAGGGACCATCAACATCACGTCAAGTTTTTAAGGGATTCCAGGAAGATCCAAATGTTCAAGATGTGAAGGATTTGCAGTCTGATGGCTCCCAGGAACAGAAACTTCTGGGAATTCCATCTCGGATGGGAGAAGGTAATCGGAAGCTGATTGGTCCTGGACAGCTTGAGTTCTCTCAAAAGCAAAATCAACACCAGACAGATCCAGAAGTTGTCAGTCTCCCAAAAGAGGTGTCTTATGAACTTCACATTGTTCCAGGTCTCTATGATGAGAAGGAATCTGAAGCTACCAGGAAAGGAGAAGTTGAGGGCCTTCAGACCACATCTAAGCAACAGGAGATTCTTGAATGTGCAGGAACTTTATGGAGGATGGAAGAGATTTGTCAACCTTGGAAAACTTGTGGGCACCAAGGAGTGAAAGCTCTAGAGATCTTCCAGGCTTTAGTAACTTCTGACATGGACCAGAGTCTTCCTGAGAAAAAGGAAGGAAGTTCTCAAGAAGGTCCATTCCATGGACTGAATGTAAATAACTTGCATCCTCAGAGAGAGAAACTAAGGAGGTCAAAGTCTTTGGGGTGCTTAGAAGTTGTAACACCATGGAGTCTGCTGTTCCAAGGATCAAGAGACCCAGAAACTTCTCTTCAACTATTCTCAGAAAATCTGCAGAGAGATCCTTCCCCCAAAACACAGATGGAAAATGTACATTCCCAACCAAGCCCAAGTCGCCTCCAGAGTGCTCTACAGAGTGAAAAAGAAGTTGTTCAAACAGGTACTAAGATGATAACCCCAGAACCTCACATTTCTCTTCAAGGGAAGCAAGAACCTCAGAAAGAGGTGGACTCACAAGATTGCAGGAATGAAAAAACATTCCACACCCAAGGCACACAAATGCCTCAGCCCCAGGACTGGGAGGAACTTGACTTGGTGAGCAATCTCCATGAAGCATCATCAATTCTTCATATTGCAGAAATTAAGAGACCTTCAGAAGATGCTGGTCACCAGGAAGAGAAGGTCCTAGAATCATCTCGTTGTCAAGGGCCTCCTCTCAAGGAATCAAACTCACCTGAACCTCAAGAGCTATTATGGACAAGGGCCAATGAATCTGGCGGTTCTTCAGAAATTCCACTGGAAAGTAGATCCCCTCAAGACCCTCAACCTCAGGAATGGGAAAGGATGAAAAGCCAGAAAATTCCAGAAAAAGAAATTTTGAAGTTACCTGATTCGGTAGAGGTTCTCCAGCAGCACCCAAACATTCCAACATGCAAAGAAGTTGTTGAGATACCAGGACCGTTGCCCAAAATGATTGAGACACCTATGCTGAAAGAGAAGTTGGATTTTCGGAAGCAAGAAGCTCCATCAAAGGAGATACAGTCGTCCTCCCCTCTAGCACAAAATCAGATGGACATGGATTCTCTCCCCACTCAGAAGCTTCAAATGGATCTGAGCAGATCACAAGGCTTTCGGCCATGTGCTGAAAAGGAACCAGAGCTCCAACTCAGTTTGGCAAGGAAAGCGGCGTCTCTACAGTTGGATGAGAGATCAAGATTGCAAGATGTTGATCAATCAGAAGAGCTTCATATCTCAGGAGCAACGGAAGGAATTGGTGGAGAAATTCTCCAGTCCCAGAAAGCTCACCTGGAAGGGCCAATTCTTACCTTGAGAGAATCCTTGGCATGTCAGCCCCAGAAGTTGATTTCAGAAAGGCAAGAAGAACTTTCGGTCTCCCAGGATTTCAGAAGTTTGGAAAGCCCACCTCTTCTGTGGAGCATCTTGTGGCAGAAGGCAAAGTCGTTTGAACAAGTGAAACCACGTCTTCTTCTAGGCCCACAACTTGGACAAGCTGCAATCCAGAGAATGACTAAGAAGGAAATGCCCATCCTTCAACTTCCCCAGGAAATGAAGAGAGCATTGATGGTTCAACGAGAAGAAGGATCACTGGTGGGAACGGAACACCAGAACCTCCAGAAGTCCAACGTCCAATATCTCCAGGATTTGAAGCAACAGGAAGTGATGCCACAGAACCAAGCAGAAAAGGTTGTCCTGGCAGAGAAATGCATACAAACTGATCTTCAGGAGTTTCAGAATCAAGGAGAGGAAACATCAGAGGTTCTCCGGGAAACAACAGTAGGACAAGTAAAACTTGGAGATAAATGTCCAGGAGAAACAGGGGAGATGGAGACTCCTTCATCTCATGAAGCTCCACAGAGCAGGCTTCAAAAGCCTCGGAGAGAAGAGATTTCACAGAAGGAGCTAGAATTGCTGGAGCATTCAGGATCCTTCCTACAGGAAGATCTGAGCAGGACGCAGCCCCCAACAAAAGAAATTATGGGGAAAGTCCAGATTCAAGAGAAGGTGTTGCAAAAAGAGGTATTTGTTCAGCAACTCCAAGAACACAGAAGTCTACATTTTCCTCCTCTTCTGTGGGGGGTTATGGACCTGAAGTCAAACTCTTTTGAGTTGAGGACATCATGTGACACAGAAGCTCAAGAGCTGAAGGACTCCATGATGGCTCCGTTGTGGAGAAGATCCAGCATGGAATTAGAATCTTCTACCGTTCAAAAATGTCTTGATGTCATTTCTTCTCAAGACCTAAAGGAACTTGGGTCTCCTCCAGATAAGTCCAAGATGGGAACCTTTCAGAGTGGAAGTATCCTACCTTCATATCCTCAAGAGCCACGGTTCCCAAAAGTAGATAATTCAGAAATTCCTCAGTGTCAAGAAGCTGGGCCCAGGACGATCATCTCGCCTTCCTTGAGTGAAAGAGAAGTCTTAATGGGCCAAGAAATAAGAGAGATGGAATCATCTCAAACCTGGATAACTTCACAAGAAAAGCCAGAGTCTTCTGAAATACCGCAACAAGTTGTGGAACTGACAAAGGATCCAGAAATGGCCACTCAACAACTGGAAGATCAACATAACCCTTTGCCTTGCAAAACAAAGTGTCTGGAAACACTTCTTCATCCAGGGGAAAGTAGAAGCTTTGAACCTTCTCCTTCGTTGGGAAGAGCCTTAAAAATAAAGTCAAAATCATTTGAGTTAATCAAGTCACAGGCTTTTCAGGTGAGCTCCTCAGAGGCCACCTCACCAAGATCTCAGCAGGACCTCCGGGCTTCTCACGTAGCGGAGAGGTTGAAGTTAGAGATGATCCCACCCTCAGAAAAGTTACAGATGGAATCAGAATCCCAAGGAACCCAGATGCACAGAATTCCACAGGTGTGTCCTCCCACAGATCTGGGGGAACCGACGGTCCCTCAAATCCAGGTTGGGAAGTCTGTTTATACCCAGACTCCAGAGTCCATTTCAATGCAGCATCTGTTGGAGGAGTCGAAGGAAGTTCAGATCCTGGAGTTTCAAGAGCTGAAAGATCTAGAAGTTCCACAAGCCCAGAGTGACAACATTCTAGAAGAACTGAAGAAATTAGAAAATGTGAGGCCACCTG
Source organism: Notechis scutatus (assembly GCF_049901735.1). Classification (NCBI taxonomy): domain Eukaryota; kingdom Metazoa; phylum Chordata; class Lepidosauria; order Squamata; family Elapidae; genus Notechis; species Notechis scutatus. Next base: position 81,711,859 of record NC_142014.1, on the reverse strand, counting down.
GAAAGAACGTAGGTGCATTAATATCTCATTCAGCAAAACGCAGTAGTCCAGAGACACCTCCTCTTCTGTGGTGGGTTTGGGAGTTAGCTCATCATGGAATATTATATAACGCTTCTTCTCAACCTCAGGAGTTCTGTTCTTATGTCCCAGGAAGGCAAAAACAAGAAGGACCCCAGACAGAGTCAGAGGAACAACATCCAAGGAATCAAACTGTGCCTTTTGCTAAGAAACTGCAGAAACTAGAGGTTCCTCAACCACAGAAGGAGTCTTTCCAAGTTGAAGATAGCAGGACAACAGACAACCATCTTCAGTCCCAGAAATGGAAAGATCCAGAACCTTCCCAGCCTCATGAAATGGTTCCTCAAGTAGAGACCATTAGTCCTGGTCTTTCAGTCTCAGAAGCATTTCAGTTTCTGGCCCAGGAGAAAGCAAAACCATGTCGAAGTCCCAAGAGAAGCCCTCAGGACTTTGAGGAGAGACAGCCTGTCTCCGTTGAGGAATCTTCAGAAGGAGATGTTCAGAGTAGAGAAGGATCCTCGGTGACACAAAAAATTCTTATTCCCATGAAGCCCAAGGAATGTCTGGTACAGGAAGAGACGTCCAAGCTAGGTGAGTCATATAAAGTGATGCATTCACATGACCATCAAATTCTGGATACGCTTGGGAACGTGGACTTCCTAGACTCCACACCCTCATCTGCACAACTCCAGGCGTTGAAAACAGATGTAGAACATTGTGTCCTTCTAAATGGATCCCAGGTTCTTCACCCAAAGGAACCAGCAGATGGTGAGACATTGAAGGGAGTCAAGCAGGATGACTTCCCAATTCTTGACCCTTCTGAAGAGCACAGTGAGATCAAAGTTGTCCCGCCCTTGGAAAAACCACTGGGGAAATCAAAATCTTTTGACTTAGGGGAGCTCCACATTTTGAAGACTCAGGAACCACTAAAGAAAGGAACTTCTCAAACTCAAACAACTGAAGTCTTGAAGTTTCAAGAAGATATCCCAAAGAAACACCAGGAAAAGAGAGATTCACAGACCATTTCATCTCAAGAAAAGGGTCACCGGGACACCCCACAACTACTCCAGTCCCATGAATCAACTTCTACAAGTCCTTCCGTTCTCCAGAATTCATTGACGCAAAGATCGGAACTTCCTGAATTGAATCCATATTCCTTGCAGACCCAGGAACTTGGAGAAATGCTTCAGCCCCAGAGCTCCAAGCTCCAAAGAACCACAAATTCCAAGATGCTTTGCCTACAGGGACAGCATGAAGAAAAGAACTGTGAACCTGGGGTAGAAGATAGTCACCCTGAAATGCAAGGAAATCTGCAAAGGTCTCATTCCTTCCTTGTCCAAGATAGCTTATACCCTCTGGCAGATATGTTTAGGAAATCAAAATCTTTGGAATTGCCCAAAGCAAACATTGTCCTGCTTCAGGAGTTGAGAAGACCAGATATTTCCCGATCTCAAGAAAATGTGAAGGAATGTCCTCAGATCCTTGATGATCAAACATCAGAGGGGATGAATATGTCTTTGCAGGAGAAAGAGGGTCGATGTCCCACACAAAAGGAACTGAAGAACTCACAATCTCAGGAAGAACTTGGCCAAAATAAGCCAGGTGCCTTAAATCCTGAGGATGACCAGGTCCAGCAGCTCCAAAGACAGGAAACAATGGAAGTTCTTCCTTCTCCAGGGGTTTCTCAGGAATGTGTTTTGGGATGTGGAGATTTAAACCATCCAGATGTTCTTCAACCTGAAAGACACTCAGAGATACCAGAAACTCTTGAATTTGAGAAACGTGTGGAATCCATAACTCAGGTGTCCTTAGTGCCTACAGAGAAAGAAGCTCTATCAGTCTGGTGGCCCCTGGGAAAATCAAAGTCTCTTGATTTTAGAGAACATCAAGTCCCCTGTCTAAAGTCACTTCTGGGAGAGCTGGATTGTTCTAAACCCCGGAAGATGCCTTCAGCCAGTCTGTCTCGACCACAAAGAAATCTCCAGGATGAACAGTGGAAATGCAGGACTCCGTTGGTCTACTCCAAAACCCAACCACTTGAGAACCTTATTTCAAAAGATAAAATTGGCCAACAGGAAGAAAATCATTGTGCCAACCAGAAAACAGAACATATGGAGCTGGAAGCTCAAAAGCTACTGAAACATGAGAGAGAAATGATGACTTTCCAGAAACTGGAAGATACCCAGATGTTCTGTTCCAAGGAATACAGAGAATTGGAAGCTCCTCAACTTCAGGTTAATGCCCAGAGTTTGAAAGAGCCTCTTTGTACTGATCAGAGTGTGCAGACAGAATCCAAATCTCAAGGACTAAGAAAGCCACTGCATCTTAATCACCAGGTAGAAAGCGGTCTACAAAGTCCTCCTCTTCTCAGGAACCTGCTGAGGAAATCCAACACATTTGGATATGAGGAACAAACATCTGCTCCTCAGATCCAGAAGGAAGAAGAACCTGCGGAACAGGACAGTTTGCCTGTTGAGAGGCAGTTGCTGCAGAGATTTGAGGGACCAAAGTCACAAATAATCCAGGAGATAAGTAAGCCTGAAGCTCTTCAACCTCGGGAGATAGCAAACATTGAAAGCATTGGGGAATCTACAGGACAACCCAACAGTCCAAGGGACGCTCACAAAATAGAGATGGAGTCCATAAAATCCAAGATACCTCTACATACAAACCAGGAACTTCCTCAGGAACAAGGAGATCTACTACACATAGATCCACAAGGCAGTATACCCCAGATTGTTCCACCTTGTGACATTCCACAGTTTGGTATTAAATTTCTCCAGGAACTGGGGAGGTTGCATAATGAATTAAGTACCCTCAGACCCTCACAGGAAGTAATGGATGAGAAGGCCATTTGTCCCCCAGGTGCTAAAGATTCCAGTCAACCACAGCAGCAAATACCAACTGAACCCCAAATAAATACAGGTTCTCAAGTTCTCAAGCACCAGAAATGGAGCACAGCAACATCTCCATGGCCGCTGCCACCAGGAGATTTCTTTGAAGCTTCTAAGACGCAGCAGGAGTCTCTTCAATCTCCACAAAGCCAAGGACCTGACCAGGTGGCAGGAGTAAAAATGGAGTTGGTGAGGAACGTGGGGTTACCAATGCAGAAGGCACCACAAATGGTCCAACGGCAAGAAAACCTGTCCAAAAAATCAATTATGGTATCTGGGATGACAGATCCTCCTTTCCTTCAGTCACTGGAAAATGTGGAAGCAAAGACCTTGGGTCTTCAGGAGCCCCTTCATCTTGAAAGGAAGGTGAGAGAGAAAGAACCAATGGTCAGAGAGGACCATCCCTCAAATATACAAGAACTTTTAATGGCAAAAACCAAATCCCTTGAACCTCAGTCATTATCAAGGACACAGGAGTTCCAGCATGAGAGAACCAAAATGGTAGAAGGTCTACCTTCCTTGGATAAAAAGATGGCCGCTGAACGTAGACCTATTTCCCAAGGACCATTAAACATCCAAGGAGAAGCCCTTTCTTCCCGACGCCAGGAATTTCCCACAAGACAGGAAAACTGGAACATTCTTTTACCTCAGAATCAGAAGGAAGAAATGACCCAACAAATAGACCAACATTTTCAGGGGAAGCACAAGAGGTTGAAGCTCCAAGAAAGAAGGAACCTAAAATCATGGAATGACCAGGAACTGGAGTCTCTTCAGCTTCAATGGATGGAGCAGAACCAAGCTTTTCAGGAATGGAGAAAGACAGGAACTCTTCTGGCTGAAGGAACTCAACCGAGGAATCACTCGACCCGTGAGAAGGGCCTACTGAAACGGGCAGAACTTGAACCGGAAGATGATAGCAGAAGACTGGAGAGACTCTGGGAGCAGAAGACCGCAGAGACCACAGCTATGACTTTGCTCTCTCCCTCTAGCCCTGGGAAGCCCAGCGAGATGAGGTGGGACCCCACCTGGCTCAACATGGACCTTTCCAGAGAGACCTCTTTCAACGTCACCCAGCCTTCTTCACCATCCTGGGTAAGAAGATCTATCATTTAGCCAAGATGCACTAAACCAGGTCGCGACAGCTCTATTCCACCTTTAAATTTTAATGTTAAAGAATGAAGGTGGTTTATGGTGATAAACTGGAGATGAGGACAGAGAAGGTTACAAACTATGGGTTTCCTGTCTGGCCACTTACAGAGGGTCAGATTAGGTAATTATACCTCTTCAGTCCTTATTCTTTATGTGCATGACTGCATTCCCACTCATGCTAGTAATACTATTACTAAATTTGCAGATGATACAACAGTGGTGGGATTCATCTCTGGGGGGGATGAGTCTGCCTACTGAGATGAGGTGGACCAATGGTTGCTTTCGTGGTGTGGAGACAATAACTTGGTCCTCAACACCACTCAACACCACTAAGACCAAGGAGCTGATGGTGGACTATATAGAAGCAACAGATCAGACATCCAGCCCTTGCTTCTCAAGGGAGACTGAGGGGAGCAAGTGGCCAGTTTTAAGTTTCTGGGTGTTACCCTAAAAGAGGACCTGACCTGGGGGGCTCACATTGCAGCCCTGGTCAAAAGGGCCCAGCAGAGATTATACTACCTGAGGCTTCTCAGGAAACAACAACTGAATGGAAAACTGCTGGTGACCTTCTATCGCTGCACCACAGAGAGTATCTTAACTCACTGCACCTGTGTGTAGGGTTTGCCAATTGTACAGTGGCAGATAGGACAGCGCTGCCAGAGGGTGAACTTCATTGCCCAGAAGATCATTGGTTGCCCTCTCCCCTCTTTGGAAGAGCTTTAAGAAAGTTTAAAAGATTCTCACGCTGCCTTAAGAAAGTTCAAAACATTCTCAAAGATCCATCTCACCCTGGGAACCCTTATTTTTTTTAACTATTACCATCTGGGAGATGGTACAGGACAATAGTAAAAATAAGGACAAATAGGCTGAAAAACAGCTTCTATCCCAGGCCAGGAGCTCTGTTGAATTCTACTGTATGATGCAATATTAATGCAATATTAGGAGTTTTCAATTCGATGTATAGAATGTGAAGGATGCGTGTTTGTGTTTATTTTCACAGTCATAATGTACACTGAAGATGGTATTTAATTTCATTGTACGAAGTGCAATGACAATAAAATAAGTAAACTAAACTGTACATAAGTTGATCAGAAACTTCTCTGTATAATAGCAGGTAGAATGACCAAGTTGGGACTCTGAAGGTATCTGAAGACATTTATTGGCCTGCCTTTAAGCTGAGATGTCCACCAGTGACCCTTGCCAAAAGTCAGACATTAAGTTTGGTGGCATTCATGTGCACAAGAGACAGGGTCCTCCGAAGTGGTGGCACTGTATCTTTGGAGACAACAGACTGACATGTTGCTACCCACGCAGGGGTTGGATTCCACCGGTATAACAACCGGTTCGGTGATCGTGTGTGCACGTTCGCGCCAAATGCACACTCCATGCATGCAAATAGCTCTAATACTTGCCTTCTACAGCAGTCCTTGTGAAGAAAACAGCTGAGCTACGGGAAACTGCTCTGCTGTGCGAATCATCTGTGTGTCAAGATTCCGGCAGTTGCTCCCATTTAAATCTTGAGTCTCAAGCCAAACTTCCAAAACTTCAAAAGGATTTATTGGGAGTTACATGTCCGGCACTGCCTGGGTGCAGCTGACTCTGAGACACATCATTCCTTGTCACCTCTGACCCTGGTTTTCCCTCCACCTCCTGAGTATATCATAATTCATATTCTCCAATGGGACACATCCATAGCCAAGAGTCACCAATCGGGCTCTCCGGTTAGAATTTTGCGCAGCAGAAACTTCGGTCACCTAGTTACCATCTTTGAAAACATTTATGGAATGCAGTTTCTGTTTGCAAGCTGCCGCACTGCTCCCTCCTCCTCCCTTTCTGTTGGCAACATTAAAGAAACCATAGAAATATTTTATGAGTTGATACTGTGCTCTAAACAAAGGAAGGACGGGAAAGAAGAGGCACAGGTGGGCCAACATGCTTGTCACAGCGACGGTTCAGAGACAACTGATCTTTGGGGCAAAGGGTTTGCCCGAACTAGTCCAAACTGGTAGAATCCCACCCCTGTACCCAAGTCACATACAGATGTAGGTCTTCCATATCTTAAGAAAATCTTCAATTGATACCATGTCAACATTTTCTGACCGAAAGTTTGCAGACATGTTAAGCTGCCATTCTCATCCTAGATCCGTGATGGCGAGCCTATGGCATGCGTGCCATAGGTGGCACCCAGAGCCATTTGTGCCGGCATACGAGCTGCAGGCAAACTTACCTCACTGCACATGTGCATGCCTCACAGCTGGTTTTCGGCCAGTTTGAGGCCTTTTTCGGCCTCCCAAAGGCTTGAGGAAGGCTTCTGCAGGCTTTGTAGGTCGAAAACTACCCCCGTTTCTGTTTTTCCGAAAATACCGGAAGTGACGAAACGGGGCTAGTTATCGGCCTGCAAAGCCTGCAGAAGCCTGTAGAAGTCTTCCTCAAGCCTCTGGGAGGCCGAAAAAGGCCTCAAAATGGCCGAAAACCAGCTGTGAGGCACAGTGCAGGTTAAGGGGGTGGCGGGGGTGGGATGGATGGGGATTGCGCGCGCATGCGTAGGGGGCATGGGGCAGTGTCCAATGCCTTCTGGGTGCTGGGACACAAATGTGAGTGTCCCAGACACAGTTTTTGGCACAGGAGCCCAAAAAGGTTAGCCACCACTGTCCTAGATGATGACAGGAGATGTAGTCCAACTCTTAGAAGATGCTGGATGGGAACATCAGAACCCTAAAATTCCACCAGTTGTCTCTTGTTTTGGCTATTGCTTCAAGGGGGAATTGAAATGATTTCAGACGTTTAAAATAAATCAAAGTGTTAATCACCTTTGAACGGGAGGTGTGAGCATCTATTGAGGTTCCCCAGATGATGGTTTCTCCTCAGAGGCCCCATTTCTCTACACTGGACCAAATCTGGAAGATGGTTTTGGTGTCTTCAGAACAAGTGCCTACATTAAATGATATTTTTTTGCAAGGGAGGGAAGAAATTGAAATGAATGGATTCTGGGTAAAGTCCTTCTTGGCTTCTTGAGACGCATATGAAACCTCACCGGTCAGAAGTGGGAAGAATGACTACCTCCCACCCTATCCACCCAATGACCAGACTGACTGACCCTTCTTTGAAGGTTGCTACCCACTTAGTTTTATTTCTTCTGCTTCTCAGGAGGACAATGTCCACATGAGGGTCACCTGTGCTGGGGACCCTCCATCCTTGAAGAAGCCAACTGATCGGCTCCTTCCAGGTGAACTCAACCAAAAGGCCATCAGAAGGTTTCATGGGCAAGGAGTGAGCAGACAGGTAAGCCACCAGGTTCTGAGGGTATCATTCATGGGGTTGCCATTTATCTGATATTTTCCAGAGCTTCTGCTGCCTGGTTCACTGGAGGAGTTGGGAAGGAACATCTGAAGGTCTGGTCCAACCACCCAACAGATAGTCCTTGACTAACAGCAGTTCATTTACTGACCATTCAAAGTTACCACAGCACTGGAAAAAGTGGCTTACGACTCAAAGAAACTCCTAGTTACAGTACTAAAAATGTTACTCAAAGAAACTCCTACTTACAGTACTACAAACATTACTCAAAGAAACTTCTAGTTACAGTACTAAAAATGTTACTCAAAGAAACTCCTAGTTACAGTACTAAAACGTTACTCAAAGAAACTCCTAGTTACAGTACTAAAACAGTAAACAAAGAAACTCCTACTTACAGTACTACAAACGTTACTCAAAGGAACTCCTAGTTACAGTACTAAAATGTTACTCAAAGGAACTCCTAGTTACAGTACTAAAATGTTACTCAAAGAAACTCCTAGTTACAGTACTAAAATGTTACTCAAAGGAACTCCTAGTTACAGTACTAAAATGTTACTCAAAGAAACTCCTAGTTACAGTACTAAAATGTTACTCAAAGAAACTCCTAGTTACAGTATTAAAAACGTTACTCAAAGAAACTCCTAGTTACAGTACTAAAATGTTACTCAAAGAAACTCCTAGTTACAGTACTAAAACATTACTCAAAGTAACTCCTAGTTACAGTACTAAAAACACTACTCAAAGGAACTCCTAGTTACAGTACTAAAAACATTACTGAAAGAAACTCCTAGTTACAGTAAAAACACTCCTCAAAGAAACTCCTAGTTACAGTACTAAAAACATTACTCAAAGTAACAGTTACAGTACTAAAACATTACTCAAAGAACTCCTAGTTACAGTACTAAAAATGTTACTCAAAGAAACTCCTAGTTACAGTACTAAAAACATTACTCAAAGGAACTCCTAGTTACAGTACTAAAAACATTACTCAAAGAAACTCCTAGTTACAGTACTAAGAACATTACTCAAAGTAACTCCTAGTTACAGTACTAAAAACACTCCTCAAAGAAACTCCTAGTTACAGTACTAAAAAGTCACCTAAA